>NW_023596461.1:16730333-16770044 GCF_011947565.3 Pollicipes pollicipes | reverse complement strand
AAAAGTACATTCCACAATATATTGATATACTTTTAAGTACATCAATAATTCCCCTTAAAGCAAAGCAGATCCGTACGCCATTGCAGTGGTGCAATAAGGTCACAAATTTTCGGGAAAACCATTTTACAGTCGATTCTTTCCATTCAGTATCAAGGATAAACTCCAGTTCATCACGAAAAATAAAGAAAGCGGTGACACCCCGGCCTAGGCCAGCGCACCAGACCAGGCCTGTTCTAGCGCACCAGACCAGACCTGTCCTGTGTGCCGGCTCACTAAACCAGGCTCTCACACCAGCTGACCAGACCCGTGCACCAGCTGACCAGACCCATGCTCCGGCTGATCAGACCCATGCCCCAGCTGACCAGACCTGTACGCCAGCTGACCAGACCCGTGCCCTAGCTGACCAACCCTGTGCGCCAATTGCAGAAGCGGGCTGACCTGACACTGCACCGGCTGGCGCACGGCGTCAATGCCTGGTGACGCAGCGAGGCACGGTGGTGCGCCACCCTCCGTCACACTTTCGACATCCCACCAGGAGGTGAGGCTCGCACTCCGCCCATTAGGCGATGCTCACATCCCACCCAGGAGGTGAGGTACGCTCCCCACCTAGGAGGTGAGGCAGGCACTGCAACTAGGAGGTGAGACCCACAACCCAACCAGGAGGTGAGGCTTGCTCCCGATCTAGGGGATGAGGGTCGCACCCCATCTGGGAGGCAAGTGTTGGTTCTCATTTCGTTGCCTATATTGTTCTAACTACTACTTGGACTGACACTGAGGCACGGACTGCCAAATTGGTTTCCACGGTGGTACTGCTTTCTGGCCAAAACTTGAGGTTTTTTTCTGTGATACGCTCAGCCTCAGGCCTGGGCGCATCCAGCGGTGAACTATCTAACTCGTCGACTGTTCTTCGTTTGTTGTGGAAATGGTCGTTGAAACCAGACCACGAGAATTATCTAATGAAAGCAAACTTTCCTCGCACAATAGCCCGCTGCTTATAGCTCAATCCACTGCTCCAGTGAAATCGATGTTACAAATTTGCAACAGCGACTTGCAGCAGATGATATCTTGCCTCCTTGGCGATACACAAATCAGGGGTAAAGTCCACCACAAGAACACATGCCATTTTGAATGTGACCAGACTCTGATGTTAATAAAACACTAGATTAAGTCAGACAAGTTTCAAATCCATAAAACACACGTAGCACTCCCAGCCACCACCGTCATTTTGTAACAGTCAACAGTAGTGATGAGAATGTCGGCTTGGCCAGTTCTTACCCTGAGATCAACCGGTCCGCATTATATTAGGAGCTGCATCAATACTCAGAGAACACTCTCAATCGCGTATAACAAGGAGCTTCAGGCTTTTGTTGTCAATGCCAGGCCGGTGGTCGTCAGATCACGTGAGCGCATCCACGTTGGTCTCGAGTGTAGCGAGAGCTGCACCGACCGGTCACTTGCAAGGGTGCTGTGAAACGAGCAAACAATTTGATAAACGACTTCACCCATTAAACCTCTGAAGAAGAGGAACTGTAGGTCCTCGTGCAAACATTCAAATGTTTGCTGCGCATTTCCAGGCACGAAGGGAAAAAACACACGTTTCCGATGCCATGCTTAAAATACTGCCGGACTGTAGGATAAAGGCTGAACACTTTCATATCATGGGACCAGCCTGCATTCGAACCGAGACGCTTCCACATTCCCTGAAAGCTTTTGTACAAGCTATGATGACAGAAATGTCAGAAAGTCTGGAATAGCCCATCTGGGGATAGAACGACGCGTAAAGTTTGGTGTTGACTTGGTTGCTACTAACGCATCCCCGCGGGGGCTTTAACGCTAAAATTGCGCAATATGCTCAGTTGAAGTGGCTAGCGCGCGTGAACGTCACAGATAGCTATTATTACTTAACGAGTCGTTTTAAATTTGTTCAAGGGAGTGTTCCACATTTGTATTGGGTTTGAACCGAAAGAGCCATGTTGAAGACCTTTGATGCAGCATGCGGCTGTGTCCAGGAACCTGAAACACTTTGGTTCCTGATCTAGAAGACTGTGAAGATGTGCGAAAACAATCGTAGGAGAATATTTCAAAGGCATCTTGGCACTCATGACGTCATAATAAGGTCGTTCAAATCCTGGCATTCCATAATGAGCATGATAGTCGAGTCGTCCATATCTGGCGTTCGTGAACACGATTTCCAGGTAAAAAGGCCGCTAATTGGCTCTCGACCAACATTGTGCAAGGTACGATGACGTCATAAAAAATGGCACATCGAGGAGCATGTTTACCATACAGACAAACTGTGTTGCCTTAAGCAGTCTGCCCTAGTTAAAAGCATACCGATAGTTAAAGGTGAGCTTGTTTCATCATATCTGATGCTTGCTTCAATATCTTCAAATCTAAAACACTCTTTAAGCAGTGAGAAACCGCTCTACCGTTGGCTTTCCAGACAAGGATATTTTTGGCGGTGCGTTAGGTAGCATTGCACAGCTGAGCCTACATGAGCCTCCGGATCTGAAGCCTGACCCTCTGCTTGACAGCGGTTCCGGTACACCAATGGCGGAGACAGGGAGCTCCTCAACTGGCACTGTTTCTTCAACGCGGTCTCCTGCTTCCGCCGGCGCCGGGGCAGCAGCACGCAGGTGGCGCCGCGCGGCGGCAGAAGGCGGAACCGGCCGGTGTCTACCCGAGTGCCGATGGTGTGGGGCTCCGGTCGGTTGTGAAGTACCCCCGAGTCCCGCGCCGGCCACAACCCCGCCCGAAGGAGGATCGACCGCCGGACGGTTTGGAAATTTTGTTGAGCGCTGTTAGTCGGGGGTTCACAACGGTTAGACGAGCTTGACCTGACGCTCGGGACGTGGATGGTCAGCCGGCGCGGGACCTGGGCTAGCTGTGTGCTGCGATCCTGTGAGTTTAGAAAGCTAACGGCGGTAGGCTTGCGACGCGGGGCGAATGCCGGCATCATCATGAGGTCCGGAACTCATGCCGCGTAGAGCCGCTCTTCCATGTTGCGGTGGTCTGTGGCACGATACGGTTGGAGGCGAGCATACTCGACTCGGGAAGGTTGCGGCCAGCCGATCCGGCTTGAGACCATCTCGCGCAACCGAGGTGTAACGTAACAACCAGGGTGGGTGCGGTGCAGTGGGCAACCAACAACGATCAAATTGTCTAATCTGCCATCGGCATTGGGCTGCGATGTACACCTGTCCGGACGAAAGCGCCGTTGCCTCTGCGATGCGAGCTAGGTCATTTTGTTTTCCCGCGTGCAAGACAATATTATCGGGCATTGATGTCTTTCTGTTCGATTGGGGTGTGAAAGCATGTCTACCCTTGTTACTTGCATCAATGCACTAGCAGCTGGCAATTGCATGCTATGCGAGACTACACGGACGGCACCATATTTCGTCACCGCAGACTTTCGTTGGGGGAGTCATATTCAAAGCAGCGCCTAGACTCAATTCGTGTTCCTGGTGAGTGAGCTCGATTTGCAGCAATAGTAGCAAATTGCGAAATAACAACACCAGCATCATACCTTTTCGCCAGTTGTTTGCTAGAGTTTGCAACTGCATGTTGCCATACCGAGACCAAATGGTTGCCACCAGTTAATATTACGTACAGCAGATAAGTTATAGCTGACATTGTTGTGCGAGGGGAGACTCGTGCAGGCCTCATTTTTTTGGGTTGCTATTCCCAAATCGCTAAAGTCTTCAAGATTGGCGACCTTTCTTTAATATCTTTGCGTATAAGATTGTGATTTAAGTTTATGGACCCGATTATTGGCAGTCATTGGTTACCCCAGATGCCAGGGTTATAAGAGATGTTCGGAAAGAACGGGCAGAAGTCTGCACTTCTCAATCCGTCAGTCAGTGGTTACCCCAGATGCCAGGGTTATAAGGGATGTTCAGAAAGAACGGGCAGAAGCCTGCACTTCTCAATCCGTCAGTCATTGGTTACCCCAGATGCCAGGGTTATAAGAGATGTTCAGAAAGGACGGGCAGAAGTCTGCACTTCTCAATCCGTCAGTCATTGGTTACCCCAGATGCCAAGGTTATGAGAGATGTTCGGAAAGAACGGGCAGAAGTCTGCACTTCTCAAACCGTCAGTCAAGGTGAAATAGCTGGCCCATGTGACGGGCCTGGGCGCACGCGTGCCGCCCGGACACCGACCGGGGCGCGGAAGTCCGGTAGCGTGGAGCACGTATCCCGGACACCGACTGGGGCGTGGCGGTCCTGCAGTAAAGGCCGCAACGCGTACACTGCCTCTTCCCCACCGCGACCCACTGCGGCCAGTGGCTGGGGCCACGTGCCGGCCGTCCTGGCGTCCGGCCGCCGCAGACGTCACAGCGCCCAAGCCGAGTGCACGCGCTGGGACTGTGCCTGAGGCTGCCGGTACAGGCCAACAGACGCCACAGGGATGGCCTCACGCTGAGGAGAGAAGCGGTGAAGCCCCATGGCAGTCAGCGCCTGGGCGGCGGTCAGGACCTCCCCGCTCCCTCTCCTGCTCCGGATCTGGCTGCGGACTGGACTCGCATCTCGCCGTCGGTTCACAGTCCTTCCTTGCTTTGTGGTCTGGCCTGACGGAACGGAGCTGTCGACCCGACCCCAGCACCACCGCAGAGGAGAAGCGCGTACGGATCGGACGGAGCTATCGATCCGATCCCGGCACCACCGCAAAGAAGAAGCGCATACGGATCAGTTTACGTGTCTCGTCAAGGACAGACACGCTTCCCGAATTACAGCGACTGAGCTCTAACCTCGAAAGATGAACGGTGGCTGATCACCCGTCATCCCCTGTATAAAAAAACATGTTCGAAAATTGATCGCTTGGTTATTAACGCGGGTTTAGTTTGTCTTTGGGTGTGTGTTTGGGGGGGGGGGGGGAGAATGGAGCCCTTTTCGACCAGAAAATGGATCAGGTCAGGGTCTATGGGATAGCGGAAAATGGACAACGGTGGAGGAAAGGACTACATGCGCCTGAGAGCCAACCGCCGAGGATTAGGCCACGCAGGGGCCCCTCGAAGGTGCGCTTGGCGCCCGGTCGGGATCAACCACCCAGGAGGCCTTCTCGTCCACTCGAAGCTGACGCATCATCCTGCCCCGGATAAGGGGGGCGTCGCGAGGATTCAGGAAAGGAAGCCAAGAAAAGAGGGATAAGAGGGTCGATGAGTGCAGGTTTGTGCCGGCCCCAGCGATATACCGTCCCTTGTTCCCTTCACCGCCGGCGCTATCCCCCCTCTCCCTCCCTGCTAACTCTGTGACTCATCCTCGCTCCAAGCGTTGACCTGTAGCTACCTGCCATGCCGACTCTCAAGCAGTGCGGAAACAGCTCTCCCCACCAAACCCCGAACCCATAGCGGGGTCCTTGGGCGCATGACATGCATAAGATACAACTTGAATCTGCTGTCTTCCACATAAAGCACGGCGTATTAATATCATACCAAGAACGATATCTTTTATTATTATTTATACTTCTTCATGAGAAAAACAGAAAGTTCGCTAAATTCCAGCTGATGTTTCGACAGATTTTGGTCTGCGTATGAAAACCGCCCAGAATATCAGAACCCTTGACACGTTGTTCACGAGTCCGCAAACCACGTGGTGGTAATGTTTCAGAGCCGGCCCAGACGCTGCATAATGTCGGCACCACCAGCATCAGAACACAGGCCTACGAGCAAATCAGACCGCGAAGAGATTAGACCGCAGTAACGAAGTAGATACCCGCGGCATGTGCTCAGAGTACATCGCCGCATCGTAACCGTACGCCCGTGGAAGATCAGTAATGCACTTTGAAGCAGATTAGAACTCCTTCTGAGAATGCGACCAATAAACGCTAATATCGCACACTGACATGAGACATGAGACCAAGCAGCCCGGTCTCATTGCCAGGAGCAGGCGCAGTGCGCACTGACGCGCCAGCCTCCTGCAGCTGGGCACGTGCTGGCGCGCGGCGGGGCTCTGCGCGTACAGCGGACGTCAGCTGTCACACACCCAGCCAGCCGGCAGCCGCCATCCGTCCGGCGGTGGTCGTCCGCCCCGCGTCCCGCCAGGGCTGACGCGAGACTGCGCCGCGGAACAGGGCGGGAGTCGCGGGGCAGGCGCATGCCTCGGAAGACAGCGAGGACCGCGGGACGGGAGCCCACCTCGGAAGACAGCGAGGACCGCGGGACGGGAGCCTACCTCGGAAGACAGCGAGGACCGCGGGACGGGAGCCCATCTCGGAAGACAGCGAGGACCGCGGGACGGGAGCCTACCTCGGAAGACAGCGAGGACCGCGGGACGGGAGCCTACCTCGGAAGATAGCGAGGGCCGCGGGACGGGAGCCTACCTCGGAAGACAGCGAGGACCGCGGACGGAGCCCCTCTCGAAGACAGCGAGGACCGCGGGACAGGAGCCTACCTCGGAAGACAGCGAGGACCGCGGGACGGGAGCCCATCTCGGAAGACAGCGAGGACCGCGGACGGACCCACCTCGGAAGACAGCGGGACCGCGGGACGGAGCCTACCTCGGAAGACAGCGAGGACCGCGGGACGGGAGCCCATCTCGGAAGACAGCGAGGACCGCGGGACGGGAGCTCATCGGAAGACAGCGAGGACCGCGGGACGGGAGCCACTCGGAAGACAGCGAGGACCGCGGGACGGGAGCCCATCTCGGAAGACAGCGAGGACCGCGGGACGGGAGCTCATCTCGGAAGACAGCGAGGACCGCGGGACGGGAGCCCATCTCGGAAGACAGCGAGGACCGCGGGACGGGAGCCCATCTCGGAAGACAGCGAGGACCGCGGGACGGGAGCCCATCTCGGAAGACAGCGAGGACCGCGGGACAGATGCCTTTGACGGGTCACGTCGGCATCAGGCTACTCAGCGGTCATCGCCTTGAGCCCAGCACCACACGGGCGATGCAAAGCGAACGCTGTGCTCTCTTAGCTGACATAATTAATGATATTTGTGATAGCATTTCGACGTTATATCGTGGACGTTTCAAGTTACAACTGAATGGTTGAGAGCTGACGCGACGAAGAGAAGCGATCTCAGTGTGGCAGTGCCAAATATGCGGGGGTGGAAACGGAACTTGAGTGTTGATTACGACCATTTAGTCACGACGATTAAATTTGATTAAATTTAATTCGATGGTTAGATTTGATTACGGCGAATACACAACTGATTATGTTGAACGTTAATTGGTTACTGCCTACAAGCTACACTCTTAGCCAGTTTATGACACCGCGGCACTCTGTTGCTTCCTGACTGTAGGAGACACCGCCTAACTGTAGCAGACATCATGGGAGCAAATATGACAGAGTGTCCCAAATATGCAGCGAAATTAAAACAAAGCACGCCAAGGCCTAAGACGCCTCTCGACCCGACTGGGCAGACTTAATGCCCATGCATCATACATTATGTTTAAAAACCATGGAGGGCAGCACAGTGGTGTTCTATACATAGTTTATGCATGCTATCTGATTCAATCCACTAAAAGACAACGTCTTTTAAAGGCTTGTTTCTCTTGTGTTCTGTAAGATTAATTGCGTCTTGTGGTTTGCTAAGCACAATCGACAGAACACTTGTTAAGACACGACGGCGTTCTTATTTATAATTTCCAGTTACTTAAAATTGCCCTAAAACATGAGCTTAGAGACCCTATTCTGACAATAACCTACCCGCAATATACCAGGCGGTAATGATGAAAGGAAGCTAGCCAACAAATCTTGGTTAAATTGTCAGAGCTGTGAGATTCAAGGTGAGTTTTAACAACATTACCAATGTTTGTCAGTTAGCATCTCTTTAGCAGTTTACCTCCCAGCACACTGAAAATTTAGTTTTGTTAAATAACACCTCCAAACCTCATAATGGGACCTAACCCAGGAGCTCAAGACCTGCCTTTCTGAAATCAAGCTGTCCCTAGCCCACATGACTCATGGGCAGCTCGGAAATGCAATGACTGTCGTTTAGCGAATACATATTTAAAATACATGCAAATGTCACAAGCGTGCTGGAAAGCCTTGACAACGACGTGAATGAATGTATGAGGGTGTGCGTTGGCGGCATCATCGATATGTGCAGGTCTCGGTGAAAATTCGGTCACGGTGAATGAAGGGGAAGGCAATATCTTCGAAAAAACTAACGCGGCATTCGCTAGTCTTAGTATCGAGCACCTGGATGCTGAGCAGCGTCCGAGATGTAATGCGGAGACGATAACGAATGATATTTAAGCTATATTTGTTATATTCGACTGTGAAAAAAGTGAATTCGGCCGAAATTAATTCACACATTCATGGCTGACGTAATGGTTATATTGATCAAAAATGCCGTCATAATAGCAATAAACATAATTCAAATAGTCATATGCCATGATACATACTCAGTTTCGTAATGCATACATTAACACTGCGACAGAATCTTGATGGCAACAAGGGCGCTTCGAACCTGAATCGGTAAGCCTCTCCACCCAGGACGGGGGGCAGACACACACCAGCCCAATCAGGCCTCTGATGAGTCCTCCGGGGAGCCGCCGGCGGGTCAGGTGGCGAGCGGCTACTCAGTCTCCTCGGAAACGGACGTGTTGAGAGACCGCCCCAACATGCTTCGTCTCCACCGGTCCAGGGCGAGGCCCGCGCAGAGGTGCGGAGCCCCAGCCATGCGACGTGCCGGCGAGGCCCGCGCAGAGGTGCAGAGCTCCAGCCATGCGACGTGTCACCGGTCCAGGGCGAGGCCTGTACAGAGGCACAGAGCTACAGCCATGCGTCATGTCACCGGTCCAGGGCGAGGCTCGCGCAGAGGTACAGAGCTCCAGCCATGCGACGTGCCATGCGAAGATGGGACTGGGCTCGACGCGCCGTCAGCCTCTACAGAATACATCAGTCTGCCCGAGGACGGGGCAACTGACGAGGTTATCACGGTACAGCCTACCCGGGCAGCGGCGGCGAAGACGATCGCCTTACTGGCGCCTCCTGCTGCGTCTGGCAGTGCTGCTCGCAAATGCGCCATTGTTCGGACTTTCGCACCCGTCTAGTGTGTAGTCGTACGCAACGGCTTTGAGTCGGCCGACGTAGAGCACCCACAGTGCGCGTGCTAACGCACTAGACGAGAGCGATAGTCTTGAACCAGTATGCCATCTTCAAAGGGAGTGTTCCACGTTTGCATGGGGTTTTGGACTGAAAAAGCTATCTTTAATTTCATCATTCATTCGGAGCAGCTCACGGCCGTGCCCTTCTTAAGACCTAAATCCCTCCAGTTTCTGGACTGTACGTACGCGAAGATGTGCGCTTTTTCGGGAAGACTATTTTAAGCTAACTCAGGTATCCATACACAATAATGAAATCATTTAAATTCTGCCATTCCGTTAGTCATGCGGCGATCAAGTTTAAGCAAAATGCTGTTGTCGACTCGTTCATATCTGGCGTTCGTGAGCACGGTTTCCAGATAAAGCGTCCGTCAGAAAGCTCTCAATCAATGTTGTGCAAGGTACACTCACGTGATAAAAATGACGCATTGAGAAGCATATGTACTAAACAGAGAAACTGTGTTGTTTAGAACAGTCTTTTTCTCTTCAAAGTATACTAACAATTATAAGTGAGCGTGTTTCATCATATCTGATGCTGGCTTCAATATCTTCAAATGTGAAGCTTTTCCTTTTATACTAATGCCTCGCCTCACCCCTTCAAATAAGACAGCAGCTCAGCTGACTGGATGGCAGCGATGGCTGCCAGCAGACCGGCTGATCATGAGAGCTGCGCCGGTGACCCCAGGACAAAGACGGAAAGGGAGCGATGGCTGCCAGCAGACCGGCTGATCATGAGAGCTGTGCCGGTGACCCCAGAACAAAGACGGGACGGCAGCGATGGCTGCCAGCAGACCAGCTGATCATAAGAGCTGTGCCGGTGACCCCAGCTCAAAGACGGGACGGCGGCGATGGCGAACCGCGAGGTGGAGCGACGCCGCTCCGTCCAGCGGAGGAGCGGCCGGCGGCCGGATGGTCTGCGCTGCCAGGGCGATGCCGGCACTGACAGCACCATTGTGCCTGGGCAGCCTTAGTAACGATGTTTGTGTGCTGGCGGGCATCTTCTGCCGCCTCCGACGGACACGCGGCGCGGCACAGGCCAGAATAACTGCGCCTGATTTGGCGATTGTGAGGAAGCAAGCATCGCTGAGCCTTGTTCGGTTGTCAAAGCTGGCTTACGAATTTCAGAATGCGCAGCCCACTCAGCGTAATGACGTTCAAGCAGTGACGGTTTGACGTTCACTTGCCCGGAGGCACACCGCCGTTCTCAATGTGCGGGCTATGGCCGGCCGAATGTACACTTCGCCTCGCCCCGGGTGCGGACGTGGCAAACATACCGCAGGTGACACGAGCTCGCCAGCTGACATACAGCTGACCCCAGCCGCCAGGGGTCACCCGTCACACGTCAAGTGCAGGAGGCGGGGAAGGGGAGGGGCAGGGGGCGTGACCCCGCGCAATGGACGAATAGCGACGGCGAGCTGAGGGATATGGCAAACACTGCACAATTCGGCATGAGAGAGAGATAGAGAGAGAGAGAGAGAGCGAGTGAGAGAGAGATAGGAGAGGAGAGAGAGAGAGAGAGAGAGATAGAGAGAGAGAGAAGAGGAGAGAGAGAGAGAGAGAGAGAGAGAGAGAGAAGAGAGAGAGAGAGAGGAGAGAGAGAGAGAGAGAAGGAGAGAGAAGAGAGAGAAGAGAGAGAGAGAGAGCGAGAGAGAAGAGAGAGATAGAGAGAGAGAAGAGAAGAGAGAGAGAGAGAAGAGAGAGAGAGAGAGAGAAGAGATAGAGAGAAGAGAGAGAGAGAGAGAGAGAGAGAGAGAAGAGAGAGAGGATTGAGAGAGAGAGCGAGAGAGAGAGAGAAGGAGAGAGAGAGAGAGAGGAGGAGAGAGAGAGAGGAGAGGAGAGAGAGACCAGTGGGCACAAAGTTACGTTTGTCCATAAACAGTGTTAATCGCACACAACTATAAGCGGCATATGTCGCAAACTATACGGAGTACCGCGGCACGCGATCAGGGCGGGTGACATAGCAAAAGGAATAATATAGAAACACAATTGTTGAATTAGAACCAGCTTCCTACATGGTTGAGTGATGAACTGATAAACTGTAGCAGCCGGATTCATCTTTGCCTTGAGCTGGGTGATGACTTCATCAACATCATTAGGCGCATGAATAAAAATATATTAAACAAATTACTTTGAGCTGCTTAACATTAAAATACAGCTATCGATCAATGCGGGCCACCAGTGCAAGACGTTTTACTGCAGAGTTGAGGCGAGGTATTCATTAAGGCGAGGCAACATCGAATATTCGTGATGAATGTTAAAAAGGTCGCTGAAAGCGATGCTATTTCCAGGTAAATATATCATGGGGAATGCCTGCACACGAGATTCCAAAGGCCTACAACGCTCTATTACGCTGAAAAATACGGCATTGCATAAATACGGTCTAGAAATATGGAATTGAAGCTGTTCTGCATTTTGTTCGATTGGGGAGATTTGTTTGGCACCGGAAAATCTTGACTCTGTTTCGTTTTCAATATTTGAGAGCGTGTGGAGTCGAAGGTGATATTTTACTGAACACGCACAAAATCCTTTAAAAATTGGAACATGAGGCTCATGCGTACAGCGAGTGTGACATATTTTCCACATTTAAATATCAGCATCGTTTTACTCCGTTCCCGTATAGCCGTGTTGGCTCATCTGAATGACATGATTTTGCCTGGAAATCATATCCGTACCATTGAAAGCCACAGACATTACTCTACCAATCAAGCCTACAGGAACTCACGCCTGTCTCAATCTTGTTTGTCATATTCAACTAGTAATTATCACTACTGACTACATTAAAGAATCTATCGTGTTGCTCGTAATGACGAATATTTAGTACACTTTTTAAAAAGAATTTCGATACGTTACAGCTTGGACATTTTCAGTATGGCCTTGAAGCTTTCAGAAGCCAGATCAGGCCCTGCACTGCTTGTCATCCACCGTTATACACTCGCGGCTTTGCCATTCCTGTTCGTCTATCTCGATCTTCTGCCAAGGCATGCAAGGGCTCCTTGTGAAAGCTATTTTGATACCAGTGGAAGAATTTCTGGAACATAATTCGCGTCGGCGAAGGGCACAGCAGGCCCTTAATCAGTTCTTCGTACGCAACAAAAAGTACGGTAAGTCATGTTAAAGTGCCACGAAAGGGGTATGAGCTTAACCGCTACCAGATACGGTGATCTCCAGCTACTTGTCCTTCAAATTTAACATTCTTCCTATGGTGACGCATGGATAGAATAAACCTGAATATGACGTTTCTACTTTAATTCTGAAACCATCTGTGCCTCCACCGTTTCCGTAGAAGCATGAGCATCAACATTTGCGCATCCACTTATGCGTTTGACTCACACGCGGACAAATGCGTCAAACGCGGCGGTCAACGACTACGCCAAGTTCTCAGAATTGTGCTCGACTCCGTTCTAAAAACGACGCGCGTGATGCCCTTTAGCTGCAGTAAAGCCCTCAACAGAGGTCACTGCGGGACTCTTCAGTCAGGTGCATGCTTCATTTTCAGACGCAAGCGCCTTCCATTCCGCAGTGATTTTACTTCTCCATAGGTACTCATCACCTGATATGACAATGGTAATGATAACACATTGCATCGCTAGTCAAAGCTTGCGCAGGTTTTGCGCAAGTTGAGACACAGTTTTGTCGTTTGGTTGGGATCAGAGTACTTTTGACTATCAATGACAATGTCTGGCTATGGGATTCCTGTGAGAAGTGGTTAGAAGAGCACGACTGCAGCCATCGTGGGAGACCTCCACTGCGAGCCTTACCTTTAGCCTTTTCCGGTTTTCGCTCCGGGAAGGTGTGGCACTTTGGTGATTCAGGATCAGACGATGAGCGAGGAGAAGCAGAGCGAATCTGTGTGGCCGGATGGGACTCGAGTGAGCTATTTGAATGCACGGAGAAAAAACTCAGTCAATAGTCTCGTCGGAGAGGGGTTTTGCTAAAAGACGACTGCAGTGTAAGTGTCTAGTTGTGCGTTGCGGCCTAAGTAAAAGATAGGGACCTGCCATCTGTCGCACCAATCTGTGCAACCAATCGATGACCCGGACAAAAACAAGCTTCGATAGCCAGCCCGACATTTATCATCCGCGTTATCTGCAAGCGGGTGGCAGCCTCTTCTAACGGAGAGCCGTGCCAGAAATGGGTTAGAAGGCAAACCATATGCGTAAGAACGAGTGTGGGGGGGGGGGGGGATAGGTGCCATGCCATCCTGTCCTTCAAAGATGCTGATTATTAATCCCATAGCAATGAATGGAAATATTTAGCGTCCAAATCGGTTTTGGCATCCCCATATTCCGAGAAGTTTCTTCGCCTGCGTACCACATAATGTTGCCTCCATGGTCCAGGAAAATACGCTGGACTTGTCATTCACCATCACTGAATACAAGTCACAGAGCGGGTGCATTGCTGGACCCGACTGACATGGCCTGATCAGCTAGCAACAGGTTAATGGAGGCTAACACAGAATGGGGCGGCCGTGTCGTGGCGCTGCGGGACGCTAAAGCCCTTCGCAGTCCATCTGGCGAAGTGGCGAACGAAACGTTGTTCGTTGGACTGGGAAGCACAACTTGGATGGTGGGTTCAGGGTACGCGCAACGCGCTCTGCTTAGAAAGTATTCAAACCCCGAGGTCACCTGCAGCAACCAATTCGAATGCAGTTTTAAGTGAATCATCGGTATGCCGATTGACATGTTATGGCCAGTGTTGGCGCAGTGAAACTGCGCTGTCAGGTGGGCCTCCGTGGTCCATCACGCTTTGTGGTGAGGTCGTGCCCTCTGCCATATAAGCATGAAGCCGGGGCCGCGTCGCCCACACGACCAGTCATCAGTCGACGGGAATGTTCTCCAAAATCATCCTCATCTGCATCGTGGCCGGCATACTCAGCCACGTCACAACAGCTGGTCCAGCAGGTCAGGAATCAGACGATCCACACTCTGGTGTCCCCTTTACCATACTGTTGCTTGTTGCTTGTCATGATGGTTGTCATGAAAAGCAGCGACGAATTGGGTTGGTTTACTGTGTTCACGATCAAACGTGTAACCAACATGTGGCGCCGTGCCCGATTAGCAAACCCTAATGCAAGCGCCAAACATCTTTTCGGTGTATATCCTTATCGCAATATGGTTTTCTAGTATGGAGTCTTGTCTAAGGAATGCTACGCAGGGGTCTCGATATCGTTACAACGCCATGTTATTGTCCTGTCATTCTCGGCAGATGTAAAGCCTACTAAATGTAAAACTGATGGCGACTGCAAAGACATCGATAAGCCGTACTGCGGAGATAAGAAATGTCGCGGTAAGTACACAACCATTGCTGATCTGTTATCCCACTGTTAATGCTATTGTTACTGCAACCGGAAAAAACAGTTGTGGTCACCCCTGTCCCCTTCCCCTCACACACAAGAGGCAGTACAATGCTCGCGAAGTTGATGATTAGAATACTGCTAGAGAACGGACCGGCTGATCTGACTGTTTCAGTAAAGCGGAATAACATGTTGCAAAACGGCTGCACAGAAATGAACAGCTCGCCGCCAATAGCAGTGCTTCCCAGTTGTATTATTTGCTATCGGTGGGAACTATGCATCCTGCATGTTTCGCCCCAAACTGCAATTCGAGCGACCGTCTAGCTTCAGCTGCCAGAGAAACATATAAACTGGCTGACGTGTTGCAGTCGTGACGACGAAGTGTCGCTCTGGTGAGCTGGGAGTGGCTGGCTGCAACAAGTGCTTCTGTGTAACGAACGATTGGGGATGCGAAAAGAAGAACTGCGAACCAAAGTGTAAGTAAAGCGTCCAGATTCTAACCGTTTAAATGATTTTGGAAACAAAAACAGATCGTAGGTTGTAAAGAGTAATTGTTCGTTGCAACGACATGTGTGGACGAGGCTTAGATCTCTCTCATGGAATTTTGGGATGCAATGCCTAGATTGCAAGATGCGACCGTATTTCAATGTCAACCTTGATCAAATAATGAATTTTTTATTTTGATTTAATTACGGCTGACTGATTGTAATTCGGTTGTTTTAATACATTCTGCACATTTCTTCACCGACGTACTTGTGATACGGATATCACAAAATCGAGAAATTAATTACGCTTCTGGGGTATGCATGTTTTCTTATAAAAGGACACGCATCTACGTGCGTCCAGTTTTGTACTTGACATTGTATTGACATAGCAATGCTAATTTTTTTTTTATCCTGGCGAATAGTTAAGAGGATATCGAAGCACCTGAAAGGGCATAATGTAAATAAGTGCCATTTGAAAATCAAAATTCTTGTACCTCTATGAAGTTACGGGATTGTCACATCAATATAGGACATTGTGTTTGATAGTAAATAAATGATGTTCATGCCGGGTAGTACTGACCGGTTTGCTCTTACAGAAAAAAACTCGATCCCGAATATTCGGTGGTGTGTTAGACCTGGCTGTAGGAAGCCTAAAATCACGTTCGAGGTCGGAACACCGTAGTCTGTTAAGTCATCTGTTAGCTGTGCGTCGTCTGCCGCAATCAACCATTATTGGCCACCGACTTGAGTCAGGAAAAAGATATGCAGCTTGAAACACAGCATTTGGTTTTCGGTGAAATATCATCAGAATGTTAGAGGATATTCTTCCTCCGATCACACGCTCTCTTTCGCAGTTAATCATACGGGAGCTGTACCGTGCGAGGACGAGCCGGACTTCCCGCCTTGCAAGAAATTCTGGCAGGTATGCAGCTGTGGAATGGATTCCAAAGTTAGCCTGAATACACCCTTCACTACAATGAGCATAGTTTCCAGATATGCGCCCTTTTTAATATATGTGTTTAATGAGCATGTTCATTTCAGTTCAACTCATAATTATTATATGCAATGTTGGTTGCACCATGACACAATAACAGTATTTATTCTAGCCTAGCATGTTCCGGGATGACCTAGAATATAATGCATTTGTAGCAGCTACAGCAGCATGAGAGCATGATCACCTTTTTGAAGCATTTGCGTTTACTGACTTTTACTTGAAGCGATGGAAAATGAGTCGTGCGAGTCGTTTCTGTGGCATTCAACGTTGTGACGAAAGCACCAAAAAAAAAAAAAACTGAGCATATTGCCTCAAAAGAAATAGCATGTGATATTATGCGTATTTCACGACTTCGTTTTCTTGTGCAGTGAATGTGTGTCGTGATAAATTTCTCGTCTTGTCAAAGTTTGGTCGACATCCATACTCTGTCATGTCCAATCGAACCAAAACGTCGCATTAGCTCTATTCTAGGTACCAGCTTTCGATTCTTATCCATGCTCTTGTTGTTATTATGCGGTTACCCCTTATTGTCTGTGGCTTTAACGCATTGCATTGCATGACATCTTTATCAGTTGAGTCTTTGAGTTGAGTCTTCTAAGTTGAGTCTTTCTAACCTCATGTTAGGTCGCCATAGGTCAATTAAATTTTCACCATGCTCTTAATATGCTATTAAAATGCCATGATAAATGTGTCCACATAAATTCAAGATTTTGCCTACCACACGTCAAGCAGCAAAGGCGCCACCTTCTATGGCCTAACACATCAGGTCATCCTTGGTCAACGCAGTGTTATGCGGTGCTTCCACTATGTGAGTGAGTAATATAAGTCTCATATTTGTATATTTGACGCAATCCACTTAGTCATTAGTTTGGCTGTCATAGGCGGCTTAGCGAAAGACACAGCCCCCTGGCATTTCCTCAGCGGATTCTTATTTCACTGACGGCATTAACTCGCGTCTAGTCAGGTGGCTCCTGCGTACCTCGCGACGTAGCTCCAATGCCAACATTATGGGCAAACAATGACGTCGCGGGATTACGCGTCTTAGCGGCCAGGTTGCTGAATGATCGTACCTGGTATACATGGCCATGGAAAGACGGATGTGGGGCAAAAAAATTAACAAGCATGCACAAAACGATTTTTGCACTCCACACGAACCGCAAAGTACTTCTACTCATATAGTTACTTTCTGTCCCATACACATCTCGCTACCTCTCCCACTTTTCCATGGAAAGACGGATTTCCTGCCAAAAATATAACAAAAATACGCAGACGATTTTTGTACTCCACGCGGGCCGCAAAGGACTTCCACTTGGTGGAAACGCTGGGGCCAACATCTGTATTGTTCTCTCGATCATTGTTTTCCTGAAGTTTGGCTTCACGGGGCTCGGCTTTGCTCTCCAAGTTCGCTTCAGAAAAAAAAACTTTACTTGGCGCGTGCACGGTGGTGGGATGGGGAGCATTTTTCCCTGAAGCTAGAAATTGAGCCCCATTTTCCTCAACGTCTCCATACTGAGATTTATTCAACTAGTTCTTTAGATTATGTACCAAATTTTTTACTACGTCATTTGGAGGTGGCGATAAAGAAGTGTTAACGTGTGCAGGATTCCCCATCGTTTCATTATGCATTCAAAACTCTGCAGAAGTGAATGGTATCTCATTTTCAGTGATCAAACTTAAGGGAAAACCATGAGTGCTGAATATGCGGCGGAGGACTGGTGCTGCTTTCTTTGTTCTGCGGCATATCTGACCCTGTTTCCACCTGAGTTCCAATTTCTCTGCCGTTTGTTAGCACTGTCACTAAAATTCTAACTTTGATCCTTTTGCTGGGGTACGCACCTACCTCATTAGCGGCAAGCTGCACGACATTCTCATGGTCTATATGGCTTCTTGAATTTCTGCCAATATCACACCGAGCTTGCGGCCAGGCTCTTCAGTTGGTTTCCTTCCCCCGTCTATAATCAGGCCTTGCGTCAAACCACTCAATTATTCTGAGCGCTGCCGGCACACCCTGGACTTTTGTCCCCCACTCTGGCAGCTGCAGGAAGTTTCATTCCGAAACCGGCAACAACCTCTGGAGGGTTTGTGTCACCACATCGGAAGCACGGCTGTCGTTGTCGAGGACCAAAACTGGGGTCGGTGAGATGTAGGCCTAGTATCTCTGGGTTAGTCCGGGGCGAGCCACTTTAATTGGTTGAGTTGATTTTCATATTTTCCCTACAAGAACAGCGCAAAAGTACATTTAAGCCCAGCAACGCTCAGCGTCCTATGACGCGAGGCTTGATGTCACTGGCCGCTGCTGTTTGATGCGACATGGAGTCAGCGAGGAGACTGGGAGGGGACTGGGTGCAACTGTCCCAACGAGTATAGGCAAAAAACTGGGAGAAGTACCGCATTTAACAGTTGGCACTATAACAGCGTATTAAAGAAAACTAGGTAGAAGCGTGGTCACGTTTGTCCCCTCCCCTATCTTTTAAGGGGCTCCTCAGCGACTGACCCGGCAAAACCGCGTCGTTCTTGTCGGCGCCACGAATTTTCAGCTTGGGGCAGGATTTTTAAGGGCCTCCTGAACGCATTGGGACCTCCTGACAGCGGGGCCTCCTGAGCGGTATCGTATTCAGGGAGATGGGCATCGAAGGTACGTGCACTGTTATCAAATACTGCATGTATCACATCCTTATGAATATACGCCAACTAAAACATCCAGAATTGTGCCTTCTGATTATCCAGCACTTTCATGCTCAGGTACGCGACCTGAGCATAAACACCTCTGAGCATAACCTTGACATGCATTTTGGCAGCCCACGAGTGTGCACAATAGCATGAGTTTGGGAAAAATGGCCAAGAATTAGAGTGGGAATGAATTGTATTCTTGCCCCTCTGCTCGCCCCTGCGGTGGCATCCATAGTGCATGTTCATACGTGATCGTTATGAAGGTATACTTCGCTCCTGGGCTGACATGGCTCTGGTTACCACACGGCACACCGGATTAACATTGTTCGCCCCTGCGGTGGCATCCATAGTGCATGTTCATACGTGATCGTTATGAAGGTATGCTTCGCTCCTGGGCTGACATGGCTCTGGTCACCACACGGCACACCGGATTAACATCGTCCGCTTACACTTGCATGGTACTTGACAAAACGCTTGAGGAACTTCTCAACAATATATATCCAGAAGACGGCACCTACTGCAACCCCGAAGGTTAAGTGTGTATTGAATCTATCCCACACTGGGAACGCGAGGGTTGTGACCGCAGTCCAGGTTCTTTTTAGCACGTTAAATGAGGGGAAAATGATTCCACGCTCGGCCGAATTGTTCTCACTGACCAGATACCTCTCCCTCCCCCACACACATTCACAGCTATCCCATTCCAGCTCCGTTTCGTGACGCCATTTATCAGTTCAGTTCACGTATGGTGTATGATATGCACCCGCAATTATTAAAGCAGTTCGCCAAATGCTTTATCATATAAACGCAAGATTGGAGTGGTCTGAATCCGAGGAGAAATCGGAATTCGTGGTAGGTTATTATAATCCATATTTGGTGGCAATCATGCCATTAGGATGTCCCTTCCCCCCCCCCCCCTATACTGCAAAATCCTTAAAAAGGCCCTGCCGTAACGCGTTTCACTTACCGAGTGAATGAAAAAATGAAGCAACTTCATAAATTGGTGTTAACATATCTCGACGCGTTGACGGTCTGTTCTAGCGTGTGGAAGATCTGAGTGACAATGCAGGATTTCCACTTCCAAAATGCAAACTCACAGGAAGCAACCACCGAAAAATAGTGCTTCGAACATTACTTTCCAGATCATTTCAAACGTTTTAAAACAGCGTGAATCATGTCGATGCAAAGATGTGTTAATCCCAAAAGAAGTCTACGCACGCTGCCTTCTAACATCCCGTCAGCACATTCATCAATCCATTAGAACAGCATCGGACAGACCAGAGGCGACATATACCTGTAGTGTGCATTCATAATCCACACCCCACAACCATGCGACACACCATTGCCTTGGAAACGCGATTTATTTATTTGTTGTGCGCCAGACTATATGATAAGAAGCTCCAATTACTAGACCTTTGTCGGCAGTTTTTTCAATCGCAAACGTCAAAGTTGCACTCAACTTTGATATAGCTGAAACGGTTAATTTGTGTGCACCGACTCTAAAGCGATAAAGGGGTAAGGGGTAGGGGGGTATCACCTCCACCCGTGATGTTGTTATTTTTATGGAATACGTAACCACAGGTATATCGTTTTGTACGCTATCTAGAGGCTTTCATACATGGTAGGTGGGTCGAGGACGGAAGGCGACGGACGACCTAGCACGTTAGGTTATCGTAGGCTGTAATTACTAGATCATAACTGCCTTGTTAAGCCACCGGCGTCTTCGCTGTCGGCGTCCCACAGCCACAGACTTTGATACCCTTTTCCCGGAAGTGCTTTTTCTTTGATTGAACTCAAGATTTGGCTCGACCTTGATCTAAGGTTTGGCAGGATGACACATGCCAATGCCATGTAGATATATCATATCCTGGGCAATTTATTTATCGCAAAAATGCGTAATTCTACTCGGATCAGTGATCACGACGTCGGATCAGTGATCCGACGTCGGCTCCTTCCAACAAACTCAACTTCTGTATCCCACCCAGTCAGCAAATTAGTACGTGCATTTACCACTTTTTGCCCCGAAAGTCGCAGTTTACGTGGCATAGCAGATCAGAGCAAAGTCATCGATGCATTGCCACGTGAATTTTGACGTCATTCGTGACCCTGTGGCGAGCTCAAGAGACGTCTGTCGGGTCGTGAAACCCAGGGCTATCGATTGTAGTTTGACTGAGAAAAATTTAGTTCGGCGATTCTTGCGGTAGGGTGAGGGGATGCAGCTAGTCACAGGGAGCTGAATGCCTCTGCCAATGTCGTGATACAGCTCCTCCAGTGCTCTCTTAGCACATTATCTGTCGAACTAGCAGCAGCGCGCAATTTAGCGAGCTGAGATCGCATCCAATAGTAAGGTGAAAAACGACATTCAAGCCTCGCGAAAATTTACTCGTGTGCTTTGACTGGGGCTTTTTATGGGGCGGAAGAGCGACTGTCCGGCGGTTGTTGCAGAGGCTCAGCAACTTCATTTCCTTTACAGTGAATGCGTCACAACCTGACAAACGCAAGCATTATGGGATGGTGGAGACAGAAGGAGCTGCATGGAGAGAATACCAACACGTCGGCAGCATACGTCGCAGTGCGTCATTTCCGAGCCAAAACGGTGTTTTATGTGCAAGTGCGTCGTCCTGATGTGTTCGTTACGCTACCTAGGGTGATTTCAGTGACCTAGCTTCTGCATCAAGCTGTTTTTATGACAAGGGAAACCTGCTACGCGGGAAAGAATGCGAGTCCTAAAGCTGGACTTAGCGTATGAACACGCTGTGTGCTTGGAAGTCAGGGGTGTCCAGAATTTGTTTCCAAGAACCTGAGGAACTGGCTATTTTAGATGGTCACTACTCCAGCTAATATCAAACCACACCAATCAAGACTGTTCAATTTGCACGTTCGCTTGAAAGAGTTCGTACGCGCGATTGCCCTTTCAGTCGGCCGCTTGAGGGAATAAAAGCGTAGGTGGCCATCGGCGCATAGTTTAATGCTGTACTTGATTTGAATCCATGCCTAGAGCAAACACCTCGACTTGGGGGGGGGGGGGGGCATGTCCACTCCCCCCTCCCGGTAGCGTCCCTGCGGTGGTATGACCAAGGAATCCGCCTGTCAGCCAAGAACGCACGGTACCTTGCTGCTTTAACCTGCGCCCGGCCGGGGGTCTGGGACAAGCGCTCCCGGCCGGGGAAGTTGACCTCGCCCTTGGAATCTCAAACTTCCAGATGTCGTATGAGAAAAAAGGTACCGTTGTGAAGATTTTGCCAAACCATGGAAAATGCCTATCAACTTTGTGACCTTAGGTCAGATGTGAAATCACCAGAGTTCACGAAAGTAAAAAGTGGTCGTTCTGATAGCCACAGTTAAAATCTATGTCAACACGTCAAGACGGATATTGAAGGCACTGAAATAAGCGTTAAGACGGTAGGGGTTCATTCAGACCATTTCTGTTTACCCGCAAGGTTCATGTCACGAAAGGCCAAAATAGACTGACATTTATAAACGACATTGCTTCTATTGCATGCATGCCACGAGTGCCACTCGACAAAACGTATGCTTCAAAAACATATATTCGTCGTTGCTCTACTGCAAAAACTGATGTAGTATTCACTCATGCATCACACTGATGTTCCTGCGAAAACTCATACACGGTGTAGCATACTGATAAAGCATATACCCGACATTACTTCTACGACAGACATTCACAGTCTTAACTTATGCGCGACGGTACTTCCACTGCAGAAACCCATACACGACATGAGTGGTACACAACAAAACTTAAGCTGCAAACAGATACCCCGTCGTTACGTCCACAGAAATGACTTACAGTCTTTGCTTATACACGACATTTATCGTACTGCGGGAAGTAATGTGCGATATCAGAGCTCAGGGCAAAGCTTATACTTCAAAAACTTACATACGTTGATGTATCTCCGCAGAACCGTCTGGTCTTTTCTCATCAGCGATATCACATCTCCTGCCAATGCACATATACGACATCTGTGCTATGCTCTACAGGCCATTATTCACAGCTTATACTCTTCAGCACTTCTACTCAAGAAAAGACAGTAGTAATAGCCTTATTCATAAAAGAAAAAACAAAAGAATGCAGATGGTGCCTTGACATTTCGACAACATGCCCTTATTAACAGAAGATAATACACGAGTAGTAGAAGATAATAACTTCTGAATCCTGAGATTTAGAGGTTAACGTTTCTTGAATCCTGAGGACAAGAGATAATTGTTAACTAGTATACGCGTAGAACATTATATATTATTATATCAAGCGCCATTTACGCATACACACTGCTGTTCGGGACAGATAAGTTCATGCCCTGGGTTCCTCAATTTTTTGACGGTCATTCTGACGCGACAAGACAGATCACCGCGATGTCAACAATATCTGTACATGGCACAAGGAGCATGGCATGAAGAGTGTTCAGTAAGCAAGAACCCATGGATGAACAGGATTCTCGAATGAGGCAAATATGCTTGCAATGTCGGCTCACATATTCTAGCACATGTCTTACGAAGCACTAAGGCGTATGAGAATGATGATTTACAATTTCGACACCAAGTGCACGGGTTTAGTACGGGAGCGCAGATATGCGATCGCATAGCACGCAGGCATGCCGATGCAGTTAAAGCCCATATGCATGTTCTTAAAGCTGCTGGTGCATGTAAGAGGCAAGAAGTTGCAATGTCGCATTTACCACGCGGCGTTCTCTTAAAATTCAATTCAGTTGAGAGCACTTGGTTCCGAAAAACATCGAATTACATATAGCTCAATTGTAGCACAAATTCCTTCCGCTTTACCTGGTATCTGTATTTTTGCCAGCGGTGAGCCAATGCCGTCCGAATTCTAAAAAGTCTTGTGATCAGTCACGACGACTGGGCTGGAATCTCGACTGCAATACAAAATAGTGAGTCTAGTGGGTCGCTAACACCACACTTAAACTCATTACGGAAGTGTTTCCCCCGCAGCGTCTGGCTCCTGCATTCGCGCCCCAGCGTGTCATGACCTGACGGCGTGTCATGCGTGTCATCCCCAGCGTGTCATGACCTGACGGAACGAGACCGACACTGATAATCGACCTCGAAAAGGCGACTGAAGCGATCATGGTGAGACACAGCCTGACAGATCGAAACAAGGGAGAAAAACGAGACCAAGTGTGGCAGGATCTCAAAAGGAGTGCTCCACATTTAAGTGGGGTTTTAAACTGAAATAGCTATCTCGAAGACCTTTCGGTGCTGTTCACAATCCTCCCCTTGTTAACACCTTAGCCTCTCCTGTTTCTGAGCTACACGCCCGAGAAAATTGTAAAAGGTATATCGGGGAGTATTTCAAAGTCACCTTCGCATTCATACCATGATAACGTCATTCAAATCCTGCCATTCTATAAGCCATGTAGTGATCAAGGCCAAGACAAATATAAATGTTCAGGCGTTCATATCTGGCGTTCGTGAGCGCGATTTACAAATGTAACGGCCGCCAATTGGCTCTCAATCCATGTTGTGCAGGGTACGATGACGTAATAAAACTCTAACATATTAAGGGGGTAGTTTACTTGACAGAGGATTTTGTTGTCTGGAGCGGTCTTTTCCACTTAATCAGAGCAGTCTTTTCCCCTTAAAAAGCACATCCATAGTTTAAAGTGAATTTGTTCTTCATCATACCTGATCCTTGTTTCAATGTCCTCAATGATGAAACATCCCATTCAAACCATTTATTAATTAGTACCACAGTTGTGCAGAAACTTCGTCGTATGTTTCTTCGTCAAGGGAAAGCAAAGCAGTCACTGGCCGCAACCAAACACTTATCGGTGGGTTAGTGACACTTGCCATTAGGTTATAGCCTAACAGTCCTTGGTTTTAGGGCACGTTATCGCCGGCATCTACCCATCCGCTTCTTTTTCTTAGCTTCATCACATTTTGTTAATTCGTGAGCATCTTAACGTTTACATTTCTACTTGTTTTTAAGTCGAACAACCACACAACGACACACACACACACGCACCGTTCTGGGCCGCGACAACGTCACCTCCTGCCGCGGGCGCCGCACCGTGAGCCACCGTGACAACCACCGCAGAGCAACATACGCCATCCGCCGGCCGCGCGAGCGCGCTAGCCGGCCGGCTGCAGACTCCGCCAGGCGGCAGGGCGGGACGGTCGCCACCCCCAGCCGGCAGCCCAGCCCCACAGCTCCCTCTGCAGGGCCGAGCCAGATGGCCACGACGGGGAGTCGACACCGGTAGTGACGGCATGCGGAACGATGACATACACACTCACTAACACACTTCCTCGTGCGCGTGCGCGATCGAACACCAATGGCAATGCGCCCGGTACTGACGGTAGTTTATCGCTAACTGCCTCATCCACGCGATGTAAGTGCCCCTTCGCTAACGTGCTGCTCGACCAGGTAAGAACACAGCCAGTCTCTTCAAGATCACCGACCGCGTAAGTGTAGATTGTGTTGGTGCTCACAGCCACATGTCTGTCTAAATCAGAGTACCTTTGAATAAACCCAAAGAAACCTCGGCTATATGGCTCACACGATGCATTGCGACACTGCCATATATACTGCTTGCCCAATAGCAAACTCAGTCAAATAGCGGACTCAGTAAGTGTTCCGACCGAATCAACAGGATTGTAAAGGCTAGTGATAACGTTACATGTAGTGAATGTCTGTGGAGTCCCAAACGCGTGCTCAAGTCAGTCCAGAAAGTTAGCGACCCAGGGCAGAACCAGAACACATGTGGTATATCCTCGCTATGGCTCTGGCAGCGCGGACGCTGATTCGTCTCTTTTATCCGATAGAGGTATGACATGCGGTTCGTCGCTAAGATCCTGTGGACGATTCTAAATTGCGGCCACCTCAGTTTGAAGTCATCTTTTGTGTCGTACAGAACTTTGTATACTTTTGTCCACTGTTCTTGCTCCATAGGTCCAAGCCTAAGTTCCCATTTCGTCTGAGCCTTGTCCGGTAGGGAAGCATGAGCCGAGGGTAGGGGCGCACTATATCCCCAATTCGCTGTTCCCACGTACTTGCTTGTCTGCTCATAAACGCATGGAATGACTGCATTGGGGGGCTTTTCCTGAGCAAGCACTTCCTTCCAAGAACAGGGTATAGCATGCAGTATAGACCGCCATGTTAGGAAATGCCCACATCCCAATTGCGCTTGCAATTAGTCGGCGTTAAGGAGCTTTCGGTCCTGGTGGTTGTAAAGGTTGTTTATTTGAGTGACTGAACGGTGGATCAGGTGGCGCTTGTGCAATGATACATTCTGCTCCAGGTTCATATCAGTGTTATTCCATATGACTTTGGCCAGTATGTTTGCTGCTGAGAGTTTGTGCTGTAACGAGTGTACGATCTTCATTCAAGCATTTAATGCTTCTGACCAAAACTTACCTCCATCTAGAAGATCCAATATTTTATTCGGCTCGGCATTGCAGTGCAATAATGATACTACGGCACTTATGTTTAGTTTGTGTTGCAGTATTTTCTTCCATTTGGCGTTGTACTCTGGATTAAGCAACTTCTTTATCCAAGTCATTGTAAGACTGTGTGCCTGTACTGATGGATCGGGCACCCTCAGTACTCCCATGAAAAGAAGGTTTTTCATCACCGACGTTTGAATGCTATCTCGAGATAATTTCCAAATGAACTCCTATATTATTGTTTCTATCCTCCTTAAGGACGCATGATTCACTTGTGTAAGATAGTCATTAGATATGTAAGTACGAGAGAGCTTCTGACATTATCACATGTACCTTTCCGCACGCAGTTAAGCCACGCCCGAACCATGGCTTAAGTTTGGCTTTCAACCTTTCTACTTTTCCGGAGAGTTAATATTTCCCAGGTCTTCGTTGGGGCATGTTGGGGCAAATTTTACTCCAAGGTAATCTATTGAGCTATGCTACCACGATATTTCAATCTCTGGACAAGCGGCATCTGCTCGGTTTCGTTGCTGACCTATCCAGACCCCTCGCGTCTTTTGTCCGTTCAGGGATAGACCGGCACATCCTGATAAGCATCCAGCCATTGAAAACATTCCCTAAAGGATTGATCGGAACCATCCATAATGATAGTTGTATCATCGCCATAGGCTGAAATATTTATTTCTGCGTTCCCTATGGTAAGCCAGTGGATGTCACTACAGCACCTGAGGTTATGGGCCAGAGGCTCAATTGAAATCAGGAATAATAGGCAGCTGAGTGGACATCCTTAACGGAGGCCTTCGGCTATCATGCACGATTCTGACAGGTGACCGTTTATCTACACGCGAGCGCTGCTCTGGATGACTCCAGTCTGATCATGTATCAAGTTGATCGACTTCTGCATAGTAGGTCCGAAGCCTAAAACTTTGACTGCACTTTTCAGGTAAACCCAGTCCACTAAATCGTACGCCTCACGCCAATCGCAGAACAGCGTCAGTCCAGGCGTATTGTGGATTTTTGCATACCGAATTATGTCGATAGTTGGCTTTATATTTTCGCCTATCAACCCACCCGGAAGAAAACCTGTCTGATCTTCGTTTATTATTTCATTCGTTACTGTATTCAGTCTTCGTGCCAAAGCTTTTGTTAATATTTTGTATGCAACGCTCAGCAGGGCTGATTGGCCAAAGCCATTCCATTTGTCTTTGATCTTCGTTCTTTTTTGATATTAATACAGCTATGCCGCGCTTAATGATATTCGGAATAGTTCCTACCTTATCCATCTCAATCATAGCAGAAGAAATGAGGCCTTTTAAGTCATGCCAAAACATTTTGTAAAACGGTACGGTGAATCCATCTGGACACGGACTCGTTGAGGTTTTCATCGAGAGAAGCGCTACTTCTAATTCGTCCATAGTCAGCTGACCTTCGCAAAGCAATGCTTTTAGGTCGTCCAGGTGTGTCATGCCGTCTAAAAATTGTGCAGGTGCATTTAGGTTTTGGTCGGGGGCAAATAGCGTCTCGAGGTACGACTCTCCTCCAACATTTTCTTAACATCACCTGTTTCTTTTTCTTCCTCGGTAAGCTCTAGCTTTAATGTCCTAAATGTTGCCGGCGCATGGCTCCTTTTGTTAAGGGCATGTAAATATTAAGTGCTCTTTTCCGTGAGCTGTCTCCAATTGGTTCTTTGACGGAACATGTTACTTTTAGTCAGTGAGGAGGCCAAACTATCACGTTTCTCCTCTAGCTCAGTAACGATTTCGATCGGCAAGTCCGTGTTCACTGCGTTGTTTACTTGAACCCCTATTTCTTTGGGTCTTTGTTCAGCTTCCTTTTTCTATGGCTATCGTATTGTATCACCCAGCCCCTCAGAACACAGAAGACAGTTGCGAGAAGTGTGGTCATTGGTATTTCTTCGGATTTATTGCCACTTATTATTTCTGCAATTTTTAGCTTAGTTCGAGCCACGAACGTGTCGTCACTCAGCGGGGGACTATTGAATTTCGAGAATAATTTCCCGTCTGTCACGTGACCTATGCTGACAGTGAGACCACACATGCAGTGATCAGACAGGCATCTACAATCGATGCCAAAGCGGAGGGTCTTCTTTCATTGAGGGTTTTCTTGTTAAGAAAAAAGTCAATCATTGATTTGCTGGCAGGGTTAGGTGTATGACACGTGAACTGTTTTAAGTCTGGTTATAGAGTTCTCCATATGTCAATTAAATCATGTTCGACCATATACTGTGTGACCAATTGTTCGCACCAGCGATTATTTGCTTTACTTTGCCGTGCACTTTGCTTGTCTAACTTCGCATCGAAGCAATAGTTAGTCACCTCCTATAACAGCGTGTCCTATGTTCAGTTTGTCGCAGTGGTCCAGAAAGCTTTCGAATGGGACATTTGCATCATCATTTGGTCCGTGAGAGAGTACAGCCGAGAGTGAGCTCTATCCCGTTAGTAACGACCTGCAGTACAGTGGATCAACCATTGGCGCGCTTCCGAGTCCGTTAAACGTCCACCGTTAAACGGGGTCTAAAAAGAATGGCGACACCTCGGCTCCTGCTGTTATCGTGAGAAAAGTATCCATCACCTCCCCATTCGTTCAACTAGATCACTTCGTCAGGCTAAACTGAATGAGTGTGCTGTAGGAGGAGGATATCTACCTGCTGTTTTGAGCCACGAAAATATCTTCCGTCTTTTCGGCACACCGCTATTCACGACTAAGACCGTCAACGTTTGATGATACGAATTTAAGGGTCGCGCCTTTCACATGGTATGTCTGGTTCCGCTCCGTTCGCATCTGGGACTGGTTGACCCGGCAAGATGATTAGGATGTGGGACAAGTGTGACAGTATATGGAGAATGAAAGTTTGAGTGGCTGTGTGGCAAATTGTACGAAGCGATCTGGTCGATAAGACATCGTATCAAGTAGAAAATCTGATCCCCGCGAGTTACCAGGTTCCCAGGTTCACTTAAATTGTAGATCCAGTACCCGTGCATTCACCGACGGGGCTTAAAAACCAAAGCAACGGGCGAAATGCACGCGGGAACTTCATGTACAGTCTCGTCAAGATGGCAGAAATGCTGGACATATTATTTAGCCAGCATTCGTTCAAAATTATTTAGGAATCAGTGGCTGCAGCGTAAGAAAACAAACTACCGGCGGTGAGAGGAGAACTGCAGGAATGAGACATACAGATACAGATAGACATTTCATTCGGACCCTCCAATCCATGAGTTGCATGCAGTCTATGTCAATAAATAATGCGCACATATGGTTCAAAATATACATGGACTTGAAAGACTCTACACACGATAAGAGGCGTGTGAAGGGGTACGGAGTAAAAAAAAACACATATTGATGCCATCAAAAGGCAGCCAGATTTCATTAAACTGAGATACCAGCGTTTCTACGGCACCGCAAGCCCACTCGACAGCTGGGGCGGTGCGGGACGACTATTAAGTCTCTTACCTCAGACGGAAAGCCGTTGCAGGCGCGCGTGGCACGGTACAGAATGTCACGACGGACAAATTTAAGTTAGCGCTCTGGGAAGCGGCCACTGCTCGCCAGCTGCAGCACGCATGCGGCGGACGGACACTTCAGAACGACGGAGTACTCGCCCACGCAACCGTTAGATATACTGGGACGGTGACGCGATGGCAATTTCGGCGATACTACGTTCGGTCAGCGGCTCAACAAACTGCCGCCGCAGTGGGTTAGCACATCCAAACTGCCGCCGCGGCGGGGTCGCGTGATCCTGCCGGCCGAGGCCAGCCACGACACGGACGCCAAAGCTAATCGCCCTCTGCCCGTGCGATCTCTGCGTCGCTAGGGAGTTCCCGCGCGGTAAAGCAGCAGCGTATGTGAGAAAGGACAGGGGCTTTCACCAGCGCATACCTGGTACACTCAGGCAACTTGTAACGGATTCTCGCAAGGCCCACGATCACGCAGCAGCATCGCTGAAGAACAGACAAGGCATCTCCTAGTCCATTCCATGCTATGCGTAGGTCAAGAGTGATACACAGCACCTTGACGCTGTGTGAACGCAAAGTTTTGTCATTACCGAAACAAACTCGGATGTCGTCGTCAAAGTTTTGACGCCTAGCCTTCAAGATGGTCTGTTCAGTTTTGGTTGGGAAGCTGCAACGGTTTTAGGTAATCTGGGTAGCTTTCAGACGTTAGTCTGCGTAGTCCGGGTGACTTTCAGACGTTTCTGAGTGAACACTTCATTGTTGCATAGAGGGAGCTTTCAACTCGGGCTTTTAAGGCCTGATCATTGGATAAAACATCAGCATCGAGGGACTGGGTGTCGTCAGCATACATGACAGTCTTCCCGTGCGTAGGGTTTTCTGCAGGTCATTGGTGAAGAACTAACGCTGGCACCAAGGTGGATCCCGAGATCACTCCAACTCTCACATTTAACACCAGCCGCGCTTGCATGCACAGGACACGGCCATGATCAGCGTTGTCAAAGACCTTGAATGTGTCAGCTGTGACTAGTGACGTCATCACGCCCCAGTCGATGCTTTCAGTGACGAGAATGACAGCGTAAAGCAGGGTCGCCTCCGTCGACAAACCCGGCCTGAACCCGTCATGCTGTAGGCACAGCGTTTGGTGGTTCGTCAGATAGAACATCAACTGCTTGCAAGCTTCACGTTCACAGACATTGACTGTAAGACACCCGGCGTCCCCCTCTAATGCAGAGGAGCCACAGTAGCGGCTTTCCACTGCTCGGACAGGTCGCCTTTAACGAAAGAAAGGTTGATGAGATTAAGCAGATACGTGGTCACTTCTAGAAACATCTTTACGGGGATTGTTCCACATTTGGAGATATTAAAACAAGCATGAAATGGGAGACATAAGCTCGTTTATACCCACTGGTATACTTTTAAGCGGAAAAGACTGCTTTTAACAACACAATCTTTATGTTCAGTAACTATACCCCTTATTGCGTCATTGTTTCATTTTTTAATGATACCTCGCAAGACATTGGCTTAGAGCCAGTTGACGGTAGCTATAGTGGTAAATTGTACTCACGAATGTCATATATGAGCGAATCGACAAACACATTTATATTAACCTTGATTGCTGTATGGCTTATAGAATGACCGGATTTTAATGGCATTATTATGGCGTCATGGATGCCTGGGTGACAATAAGATAGTCTCTCCAAAATAGTCTGCCCATCCTCCCGAGCGTGTGGCTCAGAAACTAGTAGGTTTTTAAAAGTTCTTAGTCCTAGTTCTAGATCTTGTTCTGGTTATTAGTTCTTAGTTCTCAGTTCTCAGTTCTAGTTCTCAAAAATGGCAGGACTGTCAACTGCATCGAATGATCTTCAAGATGACGTTTTCAGTTCAAAATCCCATACAAATGTGAAACACTCCCTTTTACATATGGATGGTGGTCCCAATAGCCGCATAAAGTGCATATACGCCGCAACAGTGCTTATAGCTCCGGGAAGTGTTGGGGCGCATCGTAAGCGCACCGGGGCTCACAAGTGAAGGGCGGGACACTGGAAGATCCTCAGGATCGCCCTCCGCCAGTGCGTCCTCCGCGTCAGAGTCGGCAGGCGCAAACAAACCATCTAGTCAGTTCGGTTCAAACAAGCGATTCAGACGCAAGCAAGCAGTTCAGTCGGAAATCCGGGATTTCCGGCTGCTACGCTGGCCGTCCTAGGCCCCGCCGTCTTAGATGACATGAGGAACTGTCGGATGTTATTTCACGTCTCGGGTTGTGAGTTCTTGAACCGATTCGTGTAATAAGAATACACTCTGTCGATGGCCATCTTCACGGTGTCACGACGCCTCCAGACCTCCCGAGTGCCCTTACATGGAGCGAGGTTTCGTTTAGCACTTGCCTGGTTTCGAGCTGCTACAGCCTTCCTAACTGCATCATCCTCCAGCCGGGGATGCGATCCATGTTTCAGCTGGATGGTTCGCAACGGCGTAAACTGCTTGATGTAACATATTTCTAACGGCCTGCGTGCTAAGTAGACTAGTGACGACCTCCCTCGTGCCAGTCCTTCTCGCGAGTTAGGCGACATAGGTTTTCCCAGTCCAGAGCTGTTGTTCTGCCAGTAGCTCATACTAACTGACGCTCACTGCACACCACAATGTCCAAGCGAACAATCAACAGCCGTATTGCGTCTTCAAGTCAAATGAGTGTGATCATGCACGGTAACAAACGATTGGTCTTGCATGTTTCTCTCCGACAGAAAGAGCCCTGACCATGCAAAATGGAAGTTATGTGATCTAACGTCATTATTAACCAATCAGAAACACACACAATATTGTACAATGGGCGGGGCTACTAGGTTAAATCAATCACAAATAGCAGCTTGGCCTTGGAATCGCCGAAACCACCTGATAGAAACGTTGGCTGGCGAGGCGCTGAGGGTGACGTAAAAGGAAGTATCAAGTCAGTACAGTACAGTACAGAAGCATCAATGAAGAACAGATGGGTATGCATTGTTCTGGTCTCTGACGACACAGATGGTCTGAATGAATGATCCCAGTAGCTGCACATAACCCACTCAGGCGACGGGGCTGCTAGTTCAAAGTGCACGTAATTTTGGTGGCCATACTAATTTTCATCTCCGTTCCGCCATGCATCATCTTGCATCGCTTCGCAGGGAAAGAGGCAGTGTGAGGCGGTCTTTAGGACGCAGGATGAGGCAGCCACTGCACGGATCTCAACCAACTCCATCCGCCAGACAGGCTGGATGGGCAGCCGCAGAAGAGGGCGCAGGCGCAGCTGCGGTGGCTGCGGTCGTGACCGGCCGACCGTGGGCGTCACAGGCGTCAGGTTTTACCGGCGGTGGCTCGATGTCGTCGATACACTGTCAACCATGTTGACACATGCCACAACGTTCCACATTCTACGGCATCTAGCAACAATTTTTGGTTCCCTCAATGTCTGGAGTAGTTTGATTATTACGAATATGTTGGACGTCCTGGCAAGCATCATGCCGGCCAATTTAGTCACATGACACAATTGCTGTGCTCTGTTCCTGAATACAGCTCTTTTTCGGTTCAACAATGACGAGATGACATGATTAATAGCCTAAATTCCACGAAAGTGGTGGGAATTTCGGACGGCTATGAAACGCAGACAACGATGCTGCCAGCCTCCTTCGTGGATTGCTCTTCCCGCCATGTCCAGGCACATGCCATCTTCGAAGCTCGTATCATCTGAATCTGTCTATAAATCACCAAATAGGTTCAGCTGTACGCAGTGTAAATGTTTGGAACTAGGGGACTTCGGGGTACAATTTTCTTCGCCAACTCCATCCGCTATCCCAGGGGGATGTACCCCCACTTACCCCCATCCTCATGCGTCCATGGTGCTTAAGGTGAGTACAAATAGCGCAAGCAGTAAAAGTAAATAGTATCTCTTAAAGCGCCTACCCAAACGCTTAAAAGCTCATATCAACAGTTCATCTACACCCGTACCCACACCCAAAATTCTTCAAAATATGTGCTTAACCCGACCTATAACCCATTTCATACGGCTACCCATGTGTTTAACAAACTTGTCAAGTCCCCCTAGTTTAAACTCGTCCGTGGAATGAAGATTACATCAGCGAGCTGAAACGCCGGCTGCTGTCTCCAGACCCAATCACTATATTATCTATATGGAATTCAACGACATTCTTGAATGTTAGTCATAAATTTCCAGCGAATGAATCTCCAGTGGCCGTTTCAGCTGGCAAAACGAGGACCAACGGGGTGGTGGTGACCCTCACAGGCTTACTTGGCCGACCGAATGGTGGAGGCCCTCACAGACCCACTAAACCGACCGGATGTTGGGGCTGTCGCAGGCCTTTTTAAAACTACCGGATGGTGAGAGCCCTTGTAGGCTCACACGACCCGACCGGATGATGGAGGCCCTCACAGGCTCACTGGACCGACCGGGTGGTGGGGACCCTCACAGGCTTACTTGATCGACCGGATGGTAGGGGCACTCACAGACCCACTGGACCGACCGGATGTTGGAAGCCCTCGCAGGTCCACTCGAGGATGCCTGTAGATGGCGCGCATGCTGCAGGGTGTCCTCAAACGTAGATCCGCGTAGACTACGGTGGAGAATCTGTCATTCTGCGGCTTGCGCAATATCAAGCTGAAAGGTCACTGTCTGTCACCAAATGACATTTGCAACGCGGGCTTAATTCAACGAACGTCCCACATAATGCTTTTGATGTCATCGACCGGTGTATGCATTCTAATATACACAGGCAAGGACATAGTGACCAAGTGTGTTCTTACGAAAAAGTTTTATCAGCAAACGCACATCTCGTGCAGCATTGCGTGTATCTCGTGTAGCACGCACATCCGCCCTTGAAAATGAAACCAGTGTTTAGAAAAAGGGCTTTCAGATTCCAATTGTGGCAACCTGACATACATTTCCTATGAGATCCTTTAGATAGCAAGCCATATAATTCATACTGTTCATTACATGTATTTGCGATTCAAGACGCGTATGCTCGTCTGACTTGCATTCCAGTGCGTTATGGACAAGGCGTGAAATCCGTTTTCGTTTGTACTGTTATGTTTCTGAACATTCCCATACAATGGCTCCCAAAGCTATTCTCAAAAGTGATGTTATGGGGATTTTTCATCGCACGAGAAGGAAATACCAATGTCATGTGCTTCGAACATAGCTTACGTTATTTCATGGCATCACTGTCCCGAAATAAAATGCGTGACGTGACTGTCATGCATCACGACCCTTTCATCCAAGCATAACTCCGGGCGATCTTGATAGGTGAGAACAGAACACCTAAATGATCGGACTGAGCGGAGCTGGGGGGTCCTCCATCATCACAACCAGTTTCCGCAGCTCATATGGTAGAGAGCCGGGTGTGTTAACATGGTAGTGGCAATATGTGGATCCACGGCCCGGGAGCACCGCGCCATCAGGCTTGGGTAATTAGTTGGCAACTGGTGTAGCGAGTCCGTGGCCCGCGTTACATGATGTTTTAAAATCACGCGAGTTGTCGAGTGCGTTTGCGAGGAACATGATGTATCTGAAAAAAATCAGCAGTAATAGCCTTATTCCTCGTAGGATAGCCAGGAGAATGGAGAGGTAGATCTGTTGATATTACGGCCACATGCGTTTGTCGGAACGAAAATCAGCGATAAGTTCAAAGTTGCCTGCCGATCCTACTGAATTTTTCAGGCTTTCGACGATCAGCCACAGTTTTTACAGATCACCAAAATTTAGGAGATTTAACAAGAAGCAGTTCCAATCCATTGCTATGACACAGAGCATATCTAACTAAGGACTAAAATATACGACATATACGTGTAGATTCAAATGAATTCAAATAAATAGGCGTCAAGCGTAACGCATTATTCACGTGCAACGATTTTACTTGCATTAACGGGTGCAGGCGATTTGAGGTAAGCGATTCCAAGTAACCAGGCATTACGCGTCACGAGTAACATATGCATGTAAACTATTTCAATTAAACCGACATCGCTCATCACGTGTCAGGCATCACTGATACATGAAAGCGATTTTATGCCGGCACACATTACCCATCAAGGCAATAATCACACTCGCATTTTCAGCTATGGTGGGCCTTGTCCGTTAAGATCTAGTCGCCGACTTTTTATAAGAATAGGTTCCCTATAATCTATATCTATATGATCTTCAAAGTCATTTACAAGGCACAGGACCATGCAGACAGAAAAAAATGGCTATTGTTTTAAGTAGTCGGCGACCAGACTTCCATGTACAGAGCTCATCATGGCCGATTATGCGAATTTGATAAGTGTCTTGATGGTTAATACGTGCTAGCCTAAAATCGTTTTCATGCATGAGTGATGCCTGCCACGTCATGCGCGATGCCCTGCGGGTGTGAGAAAGCGTCTGTTCTGTCACCGTTGAACTTTGGAACGACTTTAACTGTCACCCGAAGCCGGATCTATTAGAAAACGTCACAGTATAGCTATAAATGCCTTAAACCACACAAAACAAAGATAAATAGAGTGAAGTGAGCCATAAAGACCATGAATATGTTGGTTTCGGAAAGGCCAATTCCACTAAAATATCATTCGCTAACCATGCCAAAAGTCCCGGTGGTTAGGGCACAGGGCGTAAGTGGCCGGCGTGGTAGGCTTAAGACCAATGAACGCGTCGGATCGCTTTAAACCTAAGGCGTCGCATGTACGAAAGAGAGGCGAAAATATATTTGATCAGCGGCCATATCACAACCATAAATGGCGCGTGAAAAACCCCATGCACTATCTCGCAACATACTGATGCAATACCAGTGCTGGAGAAATAGCGCTCTCAGGGTTCAATCCATCCATAACAACACGCTCCTCCGCTTTGCCTTAAAAACTGGCCATTAGTCGTGTAGCTCAAGGCAGTGAGTTTGTCAAGACGCAAACACAGCCAACGGTGGCTTACAGCCTTGCAAAGAACTCGATTCACAGCCGAGTTACGAGCGTCCCGGAAGTCCTCGGTCTCAAATGACAAGATGATGTAGAACGCTGCGCAGCAGGCAGGTCACGTTCGTCGCAAGGTGCTGAGGCCAGCCACGATTCTTACGACTAGTAATAACGTTAGTTATTTGGTATTTTAAGTCGTTTAGTACAAGAAGTGAATCTTGGCTGAAAGATCAGTGAAAAGCACCGATCTGAGGGTCATTGGAAAAGCATTGCGTCACCACTGATCTGTGACGTTAGCGCCGATGCCATACAGTTTGTAGCATATTTGTGTCACCTGCCAAAAACGATCTTAATTAAGCTTTTATGGCAACGTGGCAGCATGGCAACATGTTCTGGCTCAACCTTCTCATGCAGCGAAACCTAAATGCTTTGACTTGTGCTCTACACAAGCTTACGCTGCAAGCGTTGACCAGTACAGACCAAAGCTATGCTTTGAGTGTCGTCTTACTGGGATGGTCTGTTGTAATATGACTATGTAATATATGTAATTTGTCACCATTTCTGCACCTTTGTCACCAAATAGTTTTCAAAAACTTTCGTTGTTGTCACCGATCACATCCTGCAGATTGGCAGCTTTTAACACTTGGATGTCTTTTTAATTAAAATCTCAGTTTGTTGTTGAAAACTCAATTTGTTGTATTTTGTTGCTATTTCTGCACCTTTGTCATCAAATAGTTTTCAAAAACTTTCATTGTTGTCACCGATCACATCCTGCAGATTGGCAGCTTTTAACACTTGGATGTCTTTTTAATTGAAATCGTCTGTGCGTTTAAGTGATGTGTGATGTGCGATGCCCGGTTACTTAATATCTTTTACTTGAAATCGCTTGCATGCATGAATGATGTGCTATGCGTGATGCCTGTTTACTTAAGTTCATTTGCATGTACAAATATATTTCGTGTATTTTAATTCTTGGTTACATATGCACCGTGTCATGGTAATGGCTGGCAATTGCCCCTCGTTTAATGCCGTGAATTTTGGTGACCTGTAAAAGCTGTGGTTCTCTGTTTAAACGAAACTGAAAAATTTAGTAGGATGGGCAGTAATTTGGAATTCACCACTGATATGCGTTTCAAAAAAAGGCTTGTGCCAGAAATATCAATGCATCTGTCTATCTATTGTCTTACAAAGAATAAGGCCATTGGTGCCGTCTTTTTTATATACTCTTAAGTTTTACGATTTATTAAGTCATTATTAGTTGATGCGTTTCACCATGCCTCGAAATCTGGCGTGAAACATAGATTGGAATTCCTGGGCACGTTCAGAGCAAATTGTTAAAATGGTTTTAAATGTTTCATCTGTCATTGCCACGTTAAAACAGCCATTTCATTTGCCGCCTTGGTCGCCAAACTGGAAAAATAGTCGTCAAACTGAAAAACAAGATATTCCCCACAGCGCATAAGCCTAAGCTTCCGGCGAGCTGAGTGTTGTCTGGTATGCATTGCATAATTTTTTATACAGTGCTTCGTATTATTTACTAGCATCCACTAAAATATCCACGTCTGGTCTTTGTCATTATATCGATTCCACTCTGTCGTACGTCAAACAATGCCAGAAAATGTCAAAAGCCTCCTCCGAAAATCCACCGTCAATGTTAGCTTTCCTGTCCCATTAGACGATATTGTGCAGGTGGACCCATTCAACTAAAACGCCAACTGCACGTTGCTTTTTCATATGCCGAGGCCCAGAGCACACAGCCCGAGCCGTGTCTGGGAGCCGACGGCGGACGTGCTGCGCCAACGTGTGACGTAGGCCCAGAGCACACAGCCCGAGCAGTGTCTGGGAGCCGACGGCGGACGTGCTGCGCCACGTGTGGCGAGGCCCAGGCACACAGCCCGAGCCGTGTCTGGGAGCCGACGGCGGACGTGCTGCGCCACGTGTGGCGAGGCCCAGAGCACACAGCCCGAGCCGTGTCTGGGAGCCGACGGCGGACGTGCTGCGCCACGTGTGGCGAGGCCCAGAGCACAGCCCGAGCCGTGTCTGGGAGCCGACGGCGGACGTGCGCCACGTGTGGCGAGGCCCAGAGCGCACAGTCCGAGCCGTGTCTGGGAGCCGACGGCGGACGTGCTGCGCCACGTGTGGCGAGGCCCAGAGCGCACAGTCCGAGCCGTGTCTGGGAGCCGACGGCGGACGTGCTGCGCCACGTGTAGCAAGGCCCAGAGCACACAGCCCGAGCCGTGTCTGGGAGCCGACGGCGGACGTGCTGCGCCACGTGTAGCAAGGCCCAGAGCACACAGCCCGAGCCGTGTCTGGGAGCCGACGGCGGACCTGCCACGCCACGGCCGCGTCAGAGAGTGGGCGGGTCCGGGGTCGTGTGTCCTCCACCGTGTCCATCAGGCGCCGTGACTTTTAGAGGCTGGCGCCCCGTCACCACAAAATGTGACGGTGGAGCCGTCGTGCAGACGCACCAGCCACAAACGCCGCAGCGTCGGGCAAGGGCACACCGCAGCCATGCTCTCCAAAATCAGCATCACTCGGTCTGCCGGCGTTTTGTCCAGGCTCGTCATCATTTCCGTGATCCTCAGCGCTCTGTGCGACTTAACCACCGCAGGAGGTAACGCTTTGGACGGTGCTGTGTTGCTGTGCGGGAGGGTTTCGCACGCGCCTCCAGTTAGCGTTGTCCTGTGGTCATGAAGCCAGCACGCATCAGCGGTTGGTTACGGTGGTCGTTGTTATTGGAATGCTGCAGCAGGCTACACCTGACTTGCAGTGGTTTCGCTCTGAAATCAGTTGCGATTCTTTCTTGATCTGTATGGTTCCCTATCGCAAAATCGTTCATGCTGTTGTATCTATTTTTGACAATTCCTGATGTATGTTAATTATAACCAATGTAACTACATGCGCCGGCGGGAACCTCCCACATCTGTAGGAAATCAAAATAAATATGTGCGAATACACAACAGATGAAGTAGATTAATTTTGTGATACATTTTATATAGGCGGGCTCGTTGCTGTTGCTACTTGTTGCAGCGTTCAGGATCACTGTCATTGCAACCTATCGCTGTTGTGCTCTAACTTCGTAACTAGATGGCACACCTGCATGTGTGATGTACTGGACACCTCTATGGATGGATGTTGGTTGCCAACACCAGTACGAACGACCATGTTCTATGTGTCAGAAATCGGCAGTTTCGATGTACCGTCTTTCCGTTTCGGATTTTTTGCCGGCTGACTGAACAGAGATTAGCTTAACAGTACAATAGTGTGGTATACGGTGCAACAGTGTTCTAACAGCATAACAGTGGAACATAATAATGCTATAACCGTTTAACAGTACAGTACAACAGTGTCATAACAACATAACAGGACAGTATTACAGCGTCATAACAGCAAAACAGTGCAC
>NW_023596461.1:16696483-16730064 GCF_011947565.3 Pollicipes pollicipes | reverse complement strand
CGTTGAACTTTGGAACGACTTTAACTGTCACCCGAAGCCGGATCTATTAGAAAACGTCACAGTATAGCTATAAATGCCTTAAACCACACAAAACAAAGATAAATAGAGTGAAGTGAGCCATAAAGACCATGAATATGTTGGTTTCGGAAAGGCCAATTCCACTAAAATATCATTCGCTAACCATGCCAAAAGTCCCGGTGGTTAGGGCACAGGGCGTAAGTGGCCGGCGTGGTAGGCTTAAGACCAATGAACGCGTCGGATCGCTTTAAACCTAAGGCGTCGCATGTACGAAAGAGAGGCGAAAATATATTTGATCAGCGGCCATATCACAACCATAAATGGCGCGTGAAAAACCCCATGCACTATCTCGCAACATACTGATGCAATACCAGTGCTGGAGAAATAGCGCTCTCAGGGTTCAATCCATCCATAACAACACGCTCCTCCGCTTTGCCTTAAAAACTGGCCATTAGTCGTGTAGCTCAAGGCAGTGAGTTTGTCAAGACGCAAACACAGCCAACGGTGGCTTACAGCCTTGCAAAGAACTCGATTCACAGCCGAGTTACGAGCGTCCCGGAAGTCCTCGGTCTCAAATGACAAGATGATGTAGAACGCTGCGCAGCAGGCAGGTCACGTTCGTCGCAAGGTGCTGAGGCCAGCCACGATTCTTACGACTAGTAATAACGTTAGTTATTTGGTATTTTAAGTCGTTTAGTACAAGAAGTGAATCTTGGCTGAAAGATCAGTGAAAAGCACCGATCTGAGGGTCATTGGAAAAGCATTGCGTCACCACTGATCTGTGACGTTAGCGCCGATGCCATACAGTTTGTAGCATATTTGTGTCACCTGCCAAAAACGATCTTAATTAAGCTTTTATGGCAACGTGGCAGCATGGCAACATGTTCTGGCTCAACCTTCTCATGCAGCGAAACCTAAATGCTTTGACTTGTGCTCTACACAAGCTTACGCTGCAAGCGTTGACCAGTACAGACCAAAGCTATACTTTGAGTGTCGTCTTACTGGGATGGTCTGTTGTAATATGACTATGTAATATATGTAATTTGTCACCATTTCTGCACCTTTGTCACCAATAGTTTTCAAAAACTTTCGTTGTTGTCACCGATCACATCCTGCAGATTGGCAGCTTTTAACACTGGATGTCTTTTAATTAAAATCTCAATTTGTTGTTGAAAACTCAATTTGTTGTATTTTGTTGCCATTTCTGCACCTTTGTCATCAAATAGGTTTTCAAAAACTTTCATTGTTGTCACCGATCACATCCTGCAGATTGGCAGCTTTTAACGCTTGGATGTCTTTTTAATTGAAATCGTCTGTGCGTTTAAGTGATGTGTGATGTGCGATGCCCGGTTACTTAATATCTTTTACTTGAAATCGCTTGCATGCATGAATGATGTGCTATGCGTGATGCCTGTTTACTTAAGTTCATTTGCATGTACAAATATATTTCGTGTATTTTAATTCTTGGTTACATATGCACCGTGTCATAGTAATGGCTGGCAATTGCCCCTCGTTTAATGCCGTGAATTTTGGTGACCTGTAAAAGCTGTGGTTCTCTGTTTAAACGAAACTGAAAAATTTAGTAGGATGGGCAGTAATTTGGAATTCACCACTGATATGCGTTTCAAAAAAAGGCTTGTGCCAGAAATATCAATGCATCTGTCTATCTATTGTCTTACAAAGAATAAGGCCATTGGTGCCGTCTTTTTTATATACTCTTAAGTTTTACGATTTATTAAGTCATTATTAGTTGATGCGTTTCACCATGCCTCGAAATCTGACGTGAAACATAGATTGGAATTCCTGGGCACGTTCAGAGCAAATTGTTAAAATGGTTTTAAATGTTTCATCTGTTATTGTCACGTTAAAACAGCCATTTCATTTGCCGCCTTGGTCGCCAAACTGGAAAAATAGTCGTCAAACTGAAAAACAAGATATTCCCCACAGCGCATAAGCCTAAGCTTCCGGCGAGCTGAGTGTTGTCTGGTATGCATTGCATAATTTTTTATACAGTGCTTCGTATTATTTACTAGCATCCACTAAAATATCCACGTCTGGTCTTTGTCATTATATCGATTCCACTCTGTCGTACGTCAAACAATGCCAGAAAATGTCAAAGCCTCCTCCGAAAATCCACCGTCAATGTTAGCTTTCCTGTCCCATTAGACGATAATTGTGCAGGTGGACCCATTCAACTAAAACGCCAACTGCACGTTGCTTTTTCATATGCCGAGGCCCAGAGCACACAGCCCGAGCCGTGTCTGGGAGCCGACGGCGGACGTGCTGCGCCACGTGTGACGAGGCCCAGAGCACACAGCCCGAGCCGTGTCTGGGAGCCGACGGCGGACGTGCTGCGCCACGTGTGGCGAGGCCCAGGGCACACAGCCCGAGCCGTGTCTGGGAGCCGACGGCGGACGTGCTGCGCCACGTGTGGCGAGGCCCAGAGCACACAGCCCGAGCCGTGTCTGGGAGCCGACGGCGGACGTGCTGCGCCACGTGTGGCGAGGCCCAGAGCACAGCCCGAGCCGTGTCTGGGAGCCGACGGCGGACGTGCGCCACGTGTGGCGAGGCCCAGAGCGCACAGTCCGAGCCGTGTCTGGGAGCCGACGGCGGACGTGCTGCGCCACGTGTGGCGAGGCCCAGAGCGCACAGTCCGAGCCGTGTCTGGGAGCCGACGGCGGACGTGCTGCGCCACGTGTAGCAAGGCCCAGAGCACACAGCCCGAGCCGTGTCTGGGAGCCGACGGCGGACGTGCTGCGCCACGTGTAGCAAGGCCCAGAGCACACAGCCCGAGCCGTGTCTGGGAGCCGACGGCGGACCTGCCACGCCACGGCCGCGTCAGAGAGTGGGCGGGTCCGGGGTCGTGTGTCCTCCACCGTGTCCATCAGGCGCCGTGACTTTTAGAGGCTGGCGCCCCGTCACCACAAAATGTGACGGTGGAGCCGTCGTGCAGACGCTACCAGCCACAAACGCCGCAGCGTCGGGCAAGGGCACACCGCAGCCATGCTCTCCAAAATCAGCATCACTCGGTCTGCCGGCGTTTTGTCCAGGCTCGTCATCATTTCCGTGATCCTCAGCGCTCTGTGCGACTTAACCACCGCAGGAGGTAACGCTTTGGACGGTGCTGTGTTGCTGTGCGGGAGGGTTTCGCACGCGCCTCCAGTTAGCGTTGTCCTGTGGTCATGAAGCCAGCACGCATCAGCGGTTGGTTACGGTGGTCGTTGTTATTGGAATGCTGCAGCAGGCTACACCTGACTTGCAGTGGTTTCGCTCTGAAATCAGTTGCGATTCTTTCTTGATCTGTATGGTTCCCTATCGCAAAATCGTTCATGCTGTTGTATCTATTTTTGACAATTCCTGATGTATGTTAATTATAACCAATGTAACTACATGCGCCGGCGGGAACCTCCCACATCTGTAGGAAATCAAAATAAATATGTGCGAATACACAACAGATGAAGTAGATTAATTTTGTGATACATTTTATATAGGCGGGCTCGTTGCTGTTGCTACTTGTTGCAGCGTTCAGGATCACTGTCATTGCAACCTATCGCTGTTGTGCTCTAACTTCGTAACTAGATGGCACACCTGCATGTGTGATGTACTGGACACCTCTATGGATGGATGTTGGTTGCCAACACCAGTACGAACGGCCATGTTCTATGTGTCAGAAATCGGCAGTTTCGATGTACCGTCTTTCCGTTTCGGATTTTTTGCCGGCTGACTGAACAGAGATTAGCTTAACAGTACAATAGTGTGGTATACGGTGCAACAGTGTTCTAACAGCATAACAGTGGAACATAATAATGCTATAACCGTTTAACAGTACAGTACAACAGTGTCATAACAACATAACAGGACAGTATTACAGCGTCATAACAGCAAAACAGTGCACGATGAGAATGTTATAACATTGTAACAGATGCAGTATAACGGTGTCTAACAGTACAATAACGCTTTCAGCATCAGGTGCGTCCGACCAATGGTTTTGTTCGTTCTCTTGCTTTGATGTGTTGTTCTCCCAGCATAGTTCAAGACCGGTGATATCCAAGCTTCGGGAATACATTGTAGCCTTTTACCAACGAATCGAGATAACCGTCCTGCCTCCGATCTGTTCACAGGCTGGAAATTAATAGTATGCTACAGTGATAAAGACTGCCCGAGGGCCGGACCGTACTGCGTGGCGAAGAAATGCCGACGTAAGTAATCAGTGATAATGCCAAGCTATTTTCGCGAGGTCTTGTCATTCAGTTCAGAATGAAACAAACATGCTAATGTCGGAATAGAGCACATATAAGACGAACATCTATGGCGTGTTGAATTTAGTTCAAAATTTGCGATTTACCTAGACACCTGCGACTTGTTTGCATGTGCCGCCTGGAATGCGATAAATATGCATCAATTTAAATGCGTTTTTTACGACTGGCTGCAAAACATGCAAATCTAAAACTGATGGCAAGTAGCTCTTATATTTCACCGTGAGACTGTGTGGAGTTTGAATGCGCCGTTTTAGCGCGACTTGACCCCGGCGGGCGCGATGTGAAGCACACACAAATCCCACAGCTCGGCTGTGTTATCCAACGCGCCAAGGCTGGACAAAACTATTTCCCGTCCCTGGCCTTATGCCAATGTGTCGTATGATGTCAAGGAAATGTATAAAACAGTTGAAATTAGCGACTCGGCAAACAGCTGCACAGCCCCACGATGGACAATTGTCATAAAACCGTTGAATGATAAAGTGCTTTGCAAACGCCAAAATTCGCCATGCTGTCCTCAAAGGATTTACCTAGATTTAAAACAGGCTGGTCATCAGCGAATCGGTGAAAGCTTCACTTTATGATAGTTATGCTAGTCTACAAATGTTCTGAACGGAAGAACCGAAAAATCGGTGTTTTTAGAAATTGAGATGGATTTAGCTCAAGTCATTGGCAAAATCCAGGCGATCAAAATGTGCATGGACCCTTCAGATCAGCAGTGCAAAAGGTTATTGAACTGGCAGCAACAGTAAAGGCGACAGGTGTGCTAGACGCGTGTTCTAGAAATATGCTGTTATTGGGGCTGAAGTCTTTTGAATAAAGCTGAAGAGAAAAACACACTCAATTTGGTAGTTGTTGGTTGGCATTCATAATGCAGAGATATTCAGGTGAGAACTACGAAGTTAGTTTATCTTGTCACTTAGCAACGCTAGAAATCTAAGCTGTTTAAGCCTTTCAGCACATGGAAGGATATTAAATGCAGGGCAAGCATTTTACCTTCCTCTATGATGCTGGGACCTCGACAGCTAGCTGCTTTCCCAAACACAGAAATAGCGTCAGGCGACACCGCCGTTGAAGTGTAAATGTGCTTACATGTACTACACATGCGTGTAAACTACATGTAAGCCACATGTACTACATGTACATGTACCCTGATGTGCTTACATGTACCACACGAATTAATTGTGCTTAAACATTTGCAGGGAAATTTCTTTTGAAGTAATTTCAATATCAACTGGTCATCATTTGGCTATGAATTGGACATTCCTTATTGTGAACTGAAAAGGGCAAGATTGCGACATCAAAATATCCATTTCATTCTTGCTATGATTAAAGAGTGTTTTCTCAAACTATTCCCTCACTTACCGCACAGTTCTGAGTTCACTATGCGCTTGGAAGTACGGACCCTTGCTCAACCCACCCTGGCACGTGCGTGGCCGGGGCGCCTGCCCTCAAGTTCACCCACCTGCGGCGAGATGGCGTTATAATGCGCTTGCCATTTGTCCTCGACTGGTTGGCCTACAGCTCTTTGCAGCGGCCGCGCTAAAGGTCAGGCGACGTCGGAGAGCAGGACGAACTCTGTGGATCGTTGCGGTACGTTAGCTGTTGCCGCAAAATTCTGCCCTTGGCCTCAAATCACCGATCGCAGCGAGGGGTCAGGCTTATCTAGCAGGCGCTGCTTAGCGCTGATTGCGGGAATCCACGCAAGGCAAATGTTCACGTTAAATCTGTCGAAAGTAGAAAAGTTGTGATATGCGAGTGCTCAAGCTGTTTGCTACCATAACACCCCAGCAATGATCAATATCATTTTTTTTAAATTTCTTGGCTGCATGATTTATTACACCTCATAACGTAGGAAATTATCAGCCAAGAAATGTTATTTGGATACTATGTAGCCAATCTGTAGGCTTTTTATCATGGTAACACAATTTTTTAAGCGGGGCATTTCGAGAGAAGTTTTGTTAACAGGCAGCACTTACAACACTGTCAAGGTGGCTACTGATGTTGTCTGGCTACCGATGTAGCTGTAGTCCGAAATTGCATCACGCAAGCTGAAACGCTTACACGACGTGCGAACTGTTTGATGCAATGCTTTTTTTATTTTGTACTTACCTTTGCATGGAAAAGGTAAATACATGGTGGTCTTCTGTGGCACTGAAGGCTGCTTTATTGTCCTTATCCTGATCTTGTTGCTATGTAGCATTTAGGTTACACTGCTCTTTCATTTGAAACCCCTATGCAAACGACTGAAGGTGCAGAACGCCGTGTGATGGCGGGGCGGGAAGCGGTGACCACATGCAATAACTACGAGTCAAGCCAGGGAAGCCAACTGAGAGGGACATTTGTACCGTCTAACCCGCCCACGGCCTTCTAGCACCCCCTTCACCAACCTACCCTTCCCAACCTAGAGGTGAGCCAAGCCCGAACAGTTAGATCTTCAGCCTTTTCATCCCGTCTCGCTTCGCCTCTAGGAGCAGCACGCTGGTATTTTGGTTAGGGTCTGCTAATAATCGCATCCACATGCAGTCTGTGAGTATTATTTTGCTGTTCGCTAGGAACGGGGAGTATGACGTCACTCTGGTTTTCTCTAAGGCGTCGATGACATCATGCCGGTGGCGCCTCGCGACGTCACTCGAATCTACCATGCAGCAGGCATCGGATTACCATGGGAGAAAAACTGATCTGATCCACTGAACTGGAATGGTGCTAGAGGCATGCCCACCACCAAACGTGTGGTTATTATAAAGTTCACATACGAGTTCCGTCTAAATTTCGTAGTTTACATACGTTACGCATTTCAGATTCTCCTGTAATACGAACAAATGGTGTTAGTTTAAAAAAGCATGCATATGTTCGAGTAAAAAATGAAATGTTTTGGTTTACCCTCAGGATACAAGTTTCTGGCATGAAAGGTGTTGAATACACCACCATGAGATAACTGTGGTGCAACACACATAACCATTCAATACATTCTCCAAATTCCATGGTACCACTGCCTTCAATGAATCCACAATTCCGAGTAATGACAGGAAGGGAACCGAGGATCTAAAAATTTCATATCCCGTTCGCACCAAACTGATAAACTGACACGCCCGATATACGCTTGGGGAGCGGTCAAACTTACTCATAAGAAAGGCAAAACTGGCCGCGTGCACCTTCTTAGCATACACCAGAGATGAAACGAAACTCACTTAAACGCAATGTGGAAACTAATCCACCAGCCCCTGACATAGGAGCCACGATTAGTGCTGAGTATGCTACCTTGACAACACGGCAAACGGAATGCTTGCATGCACTCCATGGCGGGAGCGTGACATGGCTCGGTAACCCCATGGCGGGGCGTGACATGGCTCGGTGACCCCATGGCGGGAGCGTGTTATGGCCCGATAACCCCAGTGATAAGATGCCTGTTGTTTCAGCCATCACGGCCTACTGCACTGGCAATGAGACCGGTGTGGCGTCGTGCAACAGCTGCGTCTGCTTAAATGGTGGCTGGGCGTGCACGAGGAAGGCGTGCGCCAGGAGCTGTGAGTAGCGGTAGCCCGACTGGTGTGTTTTTATTATATATATATATATATATATATATATATATATATATATATATGTATATGATTCTATAATCTTAACGCAATTACGCAGCATTTTTGTGAGGAATTTAGATATAAGTATATATATGCGTACATATATATATATATATATATATATATATATATATATATATTACTACACATATATTTATATAAAGTTATATCTACTTAATGCAATTACGCAGTATTTGTGTGAGCAAGAAGCGTATGCGAGGACATGAGTGAGAAAAGAAGCTTTGCATCCCGAAAAGAGCACGCTGGATCAAGCTAGGCATGGGGCCAGTTACAATGTGACGTAGAAGGAGATGCTCCTCTACAAACTTCTGAGCTCCAGAATATTCAACCCTCCAGTTATTGTCTTGTCAACCACAGCGCATTCTCAGGCTCATCTATACCGATATATGTTGCTAGCGTCTAAGCCCGTGTTAATAGGACCCACTTGTTCCCCAGATCACAGTGTTTCCATGTTTCCAGTCCCTTACAACGGAGCTGTGCCATGCCGCCTGGCGGAGGATTTGTGCCGGAGCCAAAGCTCGGTACGTTACTGGTGGTGCAGTCACATAGAACGTTTACATTGTGAAATGCTCGTTCAAATGGCGAATGAATTAAAAGAGAGATAAAAAAGAATTAAAATCAAGGAGAAAATGATGAAATGAATGAATGCTTAAAATTGAATAGTAATCTCCGTCATCGCCTTAAGCAGTGCGGTGCACTAGCTGTTGATTAGCTTCAGCGCCTACTTGGCAGTAATACCTTCCTAACAACGTAGAATTAAACAAAGGTTTTTGACATTATCGGTGAGATAGCTCAATAAATCGTGCAAAGGCACAATGCAAGGACATTTACATTGCCCAAGAACAAAAGAACAGCATACCAAAACTACTACATGCAATTAACCACGAGAAGATGAAACGAATCCCGCTTGAGGTGGCATCCACCCAGTCTTCTCGATCACGCAAACGGAAAATGCACGAGCGCTGCGGTGTGACTGCACCTGCAATGCATCACAGCTTTGGATTTAGGCTTGAAAGCATCTTCAATTCGGGGCTGTGAATGAAAATGTTAGACCTCAACGCTCGCATGTTCCAAATTCAAAATCCTACAACACCTACTCCCTCTTGTGTGGTCATGTATGGTCATCCGTATGAAAATGAGCAGCTCAATACATATCTATATGTAAGAAATAAATGTTAACAAAATTATACAAAGCAGCAGCAACGAACGGTTTCCAGGCATTTCTTCTTTAAACCAAACTATTTGCTTCAGAACTTCCAGCAGACGCGGGGTGCTCAGGAATGACTCAATGACGTCACCATATGGCATGGGGTGCTAAGCGATGACTGAATGACGTCACCGGACCGCGCGGGGAGCTGAGGGGTGACCGAGTGACGTCACCAGGTCGAGTGCCTGCCGCCGGCCGGACACACTCATAAATGCAACCCTGACCGGCGGCGGACGCGTGGCCCGCCTCAGCTAGCAGATCGGATGGGTAGGTGGGTGGGTCGTGGGCTCCCTGACCGGCGGCGGACGCGTGACCCGTCGCAGCTAGCAGATCGGATGGGTAGGTGGGTGGGTCGTGGGCTCCCTGACCGGCGGCGGACGCGTGGCCCGTCGCAGCTAGCAGATCGGATGGGTAGATGGGTGGGTCGTGGGCTCCCTGACCGGCGGTGGACGCGGGACCCGTCTCAGCTAGCAGATCGGATGGGTAGGTGGGTGGGTCGTGGGCTCCCTGACCGGCGGCGGACGCGTGACCCGTCTCAGCTAGCAGATCGGATGGGTAGGTGGGTGGGTCGTGGGCTCCCTGACCGGCGGCGGACGCGTGACCCGCCTCAGCTAGCAGATCGGATGAGTAGGTGGGTGGGTCGTGGGCTCCCTGACCGACGGCGGACGCGGGACCCTCGCAGCTAGCAGATCGGATGAGTAGGTGGGTGGGTCGTGGGCTCCCTGACCGGCGGCGGACGCGTTACCCGCCTCAGCTAGCAGATCGGATGGGTAGGTGGGTGGGTCGTGGGCTCCCTGACCGGCGGCGGACGCGGGACCCGTCGCAGCTAGCAGATCGGATGGGTAGGTGGGTGGGTCGTGGGCTCCCTGACCGGCGGCGGACGCGGGACCCGTCGCAGCTAGCAGATCGGATGGGTAGGTGGGTGGGTCGTGGGCTCCCTGACCGGCGAGGACTGTTTGTCATTATTGTTAGGATAGACGCTGAGATTACGCCTTGCGCTTTTACGGCGATGTACTCATCGCGTCCTGTGCCACTTGGTGTTCGTAATAAAAAATAACGAACAAGCGAAGTTGTGCTCAAACTCATGACAACGAATTGGAAGTATAACAACACTCTCGCGGGAGGTGATTTATGTACACCATGATAAGAATAAGGATCCAAGGTGTCTGCAGTTTTCCCCTACACTACGCTGAAAAGCTATTGTTTTACTGGTTTGTACAGCATGCAATGGTGTTTCTGAGATCAGAGTACTTGCTTAAACATAGCCCAATACGTGAACAAGACCTCACCACCCATGCTGTGTTGTCCATTTCGTCAAAACAGGACACCTCCGTCCTTTACAGCTGCAAGGGGTCGCCGGAGCATCCTTTTGTGCCGTGCACTGCTAGCATGCGACCGCTCCTCGCCGGATGCTAACGAAGTTGGATAGGCAGTCAGCTATTAACGCACCATTCTGTGGATAGGCCAGCGCGCCGACAAGCAACGATTTCGAATTACAAAGAGGCTGCTGCGCAATGTTTTACGCCATCGCACAACCGAGTTTACCTCTTGCTTATGCTCCGTTCAAAGCACGCACGACTCCGCAGCACTAAAAATATACGGCCCGTGGCTGCTCCTCGCAGGCTGAGCCTATGGACCCACCGCCGGCCAGTGACACACCGTTGGCCAGCCCGTCGGTGAAGGGTGCAGAGAAGCTGTCCTCCCTGCCTCCCGCCGCCGGGCCGGAGCCGGTCGTCGACGCCGGCGAACCTGCGCCGCCGCCCGTCCGCGTCGACAGCGTGGCTGCAGCCGGCGACGCTCGTGGTGCCCTGCCAGCAGCGACAGTCCCAAGGCCGCAGGTAAACAGCGGGAAATAGCCCCGGGGTGATGTAACACCGGGAAACATCTTCAGGGGAGATCGGGGGGGGGTGGGGGGGGGGGGGGGGAGGAACGGACCCACAGACGAGGCAATAAAGGAAGTAGTTCCGGATACAGGACGGGGACCTGACTTTTCTACGAAGGTGACACAGGGTGACAACTTCTGACAGGAACACCGTGGTGCAGAAACACAACCTGAGGCGAGCACAGCGTCAGCTTATTGCGCTGCGTCACAGCTCGCTTCCCTTGTCTGATTCAATCATTGCAATAGCCATTTGCACAGCGAAGTAGAACACATAAACAAACGTTGTCGCTATTTTCCAGAGGCATTGCTAATGCTAATAACAACTTTAGAAACTGAGCCTGTTCACGGGTAGACGATTTGCGTATTCGTCTCGGAAGCTCCAGACAACCACTTAATGTGTCAGACGGCCACTTGATCTGGATCTATAACTGGGTCTGGGGCAATGGACATTGACAATTCCAAGCTGTTGACAAAATGTCATAAACGATGGAATATCAACCAAATTTCGGGGTATTCACAGACCATCGGTGTGGCTGCAAGTGGCACCGTTGGCCAGCAGTGAGTAAGGGTGCTCCACCACCCACCTCTGGCGCCAATGATTCCCACTGTTATATCGCTTGCACATTCTGTCCTACACTCCATTACCGCTCAACATTCTCTGCCACATTCCTGGCTGACTGTCTCTTTAAACCTTCCTTAGCCCTTCATAAACCCTATGTGACGTGCAAGTGCACATTTACATGTGCGTGAGCATGCGTCGTTAACAGCTTTCATGGTATAGCAATTCACAAAAAACAGTACTCACACTGCACTTGAGCCACTTTTTGTGATTCACACGCGAGCTAACGGCCATCTTTTGTGTCACTGCAAAGAATCCATCCTAGTCTCGTTGTAAGAGAAGAGTGCTTTGTGCTAACGGAGAAATGAATGGCTGATATTGCAAATTCTTCTTGCTCACGTTCAAATGTAAAAACCTGTACATTTGGGCAAATGCAGCTTCCCAGGCTCTTTGACTGAATGACCGAGGTGTGACAGTTCAGTGCATAAACCGTAGCCTCACTGCTTTCAGTGCGGAAGCCCCAGCTGTGCAAAACGGATGCTGACTGCCCACAATACGCTCCCTACTGCGGAGAGGGCAAATGCCGCCGTGAGTAGCACACGTGTTTTAAGTTTGTCGTCCTTGGCCTTCTGCTCTGCGAGACGTATAAAGTTCGGCAAAGATATTAATGGACGGCAGATTAATTAGCAAGGACGGCGACCGCCAGTTACCTTTTCCTGCATCAGCTGCCGATGAATGGGCCAGAGGAAAAGTATTACACGTTGGTCTTTTAAGCAGCCTACTCTGTGGATTGCGACCACTAATATGTGATGTTTCAGGGGTGATAACACACTGCCGATCCGGCGAAGAGGGCATGGCTGGATGCAAGAGGTGCATCTGCGGCAAGGGCGTCTGGGCCTGCGTGTATAAGAGCTGTCCGGAACCATGTAAGTGCACATTAAGACAGCAGTTTACAGTTGCTTAGGCCTGGGCCTGCCTGTTTAGGCCGTTTGGGCCTGCGCGTATAAAAGCTGTCCGGAACCAGGTAAGTGCACATTAAGGCAGCAGTTAACAGTTGTTTAGATAGTATTTGTATGCATTGTTTGGTGTGTGTAAGTCGGAATGCAGTAGCAAAATGATGTAGTGCAGTAACACCTGATGTAGTGCAGTAGCAGAATGAATGAAGTGTCCTTAAGCTGCGCGTGACGCATTTCTGAACATCGGTTCGTATGGTCTAATTATCTTACAGCTACAGTGGACACAACATTTTTGCGTCTATGTGGCAACATGAGCGTAATATGCTGTCATCATCATCATCGCCGCCGTCACCATCAGCACCTCATGAAAAGGTTACGTTTCAAGTAAACAAATACATTGCCACAAAATGGAAATGTTATAAGTATATCAGCGGAGGGTGCATTTGAATCAGTTTCAAACCAGGAGCACTGGCAACTTTAGGGAGCCCTTGGCGCACTTTCGCTGCAATGCACGGCGCGACGCGAGCATAGGAGAAAGGACCCTGTTGTCACCATGCTCACTACGGCATGTCTGTGCCTTTGCAGTCAAACATGATGGAGCGGTGCCGTGTCAGTGGGCGAAGGATCTGAAGCTATGCCGCGACTGATCCTCGGTTCTGCCTCGGCCACTGCAGCTGGAATTACAAGACAACAACCAACACGTTCAGAAGCAGCTTTAACCCTCGCCCTGACTCGCCCCACATAATAGCGCGGAACGATAGAAAGTTTGATACGACCCACCCCTCCGATTTCCAAGCTAAGAAAGATAGAGCCTCGCGGAGAAAACAGTGAATTGGCCTCAACGAGCTCTCGCTATTAGTTTGGATTGGTGTTGACAAGGTGCTAGGTCAATAACTGACCCCATTCAGCCAGATCAAAAGGCCAGTGACAATACCATGCCAGACAGAAACATGAAACGACACAACGGTGTTTCTTGTTTAATTTTGAGCACACTGATGCATTTTTATGTGTTTTCAGCATATGTTCATGGTGCAGGGCTCTGTTAATGCGACAGTGTTGGCCCGACATGTGCGATCGACGGCTTCGTCGGTAGCCACCTGCCGGCCGCGGATCGCGGAGTTCTTAGAGGGTTCCTACAAAACCATTCCTCGTTGGAAACCAGGAAAGCTAGAAGCATGCTGGTACGGTCAAAACACGCGCAACTAACGTCCATTACGCTAGCGAAACTATGGGCGTGATTACACTACACACCAAGGCGCTGTCCCCCAAAATCCTATGGGGCTCACATCCCCCCCCCTCCCCCTCCCCCGCCGCTATCGGAGCGAGAGTTAATACGGTTAATGGGCTTCCTGAATTTGTGAAGACTTCGAGCACAAAAATGCACGGTGCGCTGGTAAATTGACGCACCAAGAACTGTGGTCACTAAGCAAGGGGCGCCAGCACATCTGATGCACATTGAAATTTGAAGCCATGATCCGGAACAATGCATTCGGTACGAACGCTTGTCTGTGAGAACCCTGAAAATAGATTTTTGGATGGCCACAAATGCAGTTTTTGACACCGCTCTGTGGTGCTCAATATTTGATCGGACACGTTGCACCACCACATCTCTGTGATGTATTGCAAACGGTGTTCTATTAATTATTTTGTATTTGGTTTGAACAATATATTGTCAAGCGGTGCCAATGCTTTGTTTTATTGCATGTTTTATTGCATCACAGTCGTGGTCGTCATCATCGTCTACGACGTGCTCGTCCTTGAGCGCGTCATCGTCATTGACATCATCATCGCCATCGCCATCGCCATTGCCATCGTCATCGCCATCGCCATCGTCATCGTTCTCGTCCTCGTCCTCGTCCCCTGTTCGATAAATATGCTCCTCAACGCGTCATTGTTTGATGACGTTATCGTACCTTGCACAACATAAATTGAGATCCAATTCCCAGCTATTTATGGCCAAAGAAATGGTGAGATTTTACTGATCTTATCTTGTGGTCATGGACCTTGAAATAGTCTTCCCACATAGTTTGCAATGTTTGCGGGCATGTAGAGCTGAAACCAAGATGGCTTTGAAAAGCATGTTTGTGAACTGCATCAAGATGGCTATTTTTGCTCAAAACTCCATACAAATGTATACTATCTCCTTTAAGAAGAACAGGGCTGAGCGTCAAATCGTATTCTTAAGAATATGGCACAATAACCGACTGAGCTAATAGTCCAAACCTTTACTCCTAAAAACAGACAGGGGAAACGATTTTATCTTTTGTGGTCTTCCCGTGTGTTATGCATTTGACGTACACGATTATCCACGTCCACTATCACGTTATTCACTGTCACATTTTTCAGCAGCAGAACCGCTGATCCCTGGTAGCACTCTGATCTTTGATTTAACTGCCACTCTTTTCACGTTCTTGCGTCTGTCACAGGTTTAAACGTTGGCCACAGCACTCGGAGTTCCTTTACCTTCGACAGCACTAGGAGATTGGAACGACCCTCTTGGCGATTTTGCACTCGACGTGCCGGCTTTGTCGCGGTGAAGGTATGCTCCGTAGAAATGGTTTGCGTTAGACGACCCGTGGCTGGACATAATGCCTAAGCAGTCTTTGCATCCGAGTTTATGTACGTGATCGTTTGCACGTTAGTAATTTTGTTCATTGGACAAAATACCACCTGGAGGCCGTCCCCAAATTACGGAACTCCTTTTTTGCAGTTTACAAAATTTGCCTCCTTTTAGATGCGCACTGGCTACGCTGGGATAAAAACCCTCACGTTGATCACCCTGTGCTAAGCGTAATGTTCCAAACACGTAGCGTCCGTTTGGCCCCGAACTGAATGGGAGATACGACAAAAAAAACAGACATGCTGCTTGTCATGAAAGGAAGTCAGCAGCGTCTGGTTTTCAGGGTTAAAACATGAAACGCCCCAAGCATTATTAAAGGTACATATGAGGGTAGCGTCACGACGTCACCCTCTGTAAAGTATTGCTTTATAACTTTGATCGCGTAGAATATTATGCAACACAAATAATGTCGCGTGTAGTTCGTGCTGTGAAAGCTCTGTATTTCTGTCATCAGTAGGATTTGTGTAAGCTACATTGTCCGTATACCCGGCCACAAACAAGAAGCCGGTTGCTAGCTTCATCAGCATAATGAAAGCTTCAGAGCCAAAGTTAATAACGTTTCTGACGACTGCAGGCGAAGCTAGCGCCAAAGACAGCTGAATTCTGAGGATCACGCAGGCTAACAATCCGACACTAGCGTGCAAGGCAGGATCTGTTGACGTCCGCAGCCAACCAAACCAAATCTAACTGATCCTGCCTTTGCTAATTTCTGACCCCTGCAGGCTTAGTCATAGCCATTGGCGCCATAGCCATTTCTAGGCAGATTACAAACTGCAAAATATCACATATCTCACGAGCTAAACATTAATTACACGTGTTTTCATAAATACGCGCCAGATTGTCCTCTGATAGTTTTGAGTGACACCCAACAACCTAAGACGGCGTTAGTGATGGTGAAAGATGGCCGATACGCGGCGTCCTTCATTGTTTTGTTACGCCTCTTGCGAGGCTGTCCATCACGGTTATGACGCATCATTCGGCGTCCAACGAGCCATCATCGAGGAACCCGACATTTGCTGCTAAGCATTGAGCAGGAGAGGATTGTCACTATGCTTTCCAAATTCATCGTCCTTTGTGTGGTTTTAGGCGTTGTGAGCAGCTCTCGGAAAGCTACAGGTAAGCGGCTTTATTCTTATCTAAATTGATAATTTTGTAAACGTCATTTCGTTTAACACGCTATTCGCTGAAGACTTTTGCGCAACGTTTAAAACATGTTTGCGAGTTTCATCTTTTGTGATTGCTTTTACAAACTATATTTTAAGCTAATAGTTTTCATCTCATTTAAGAAACATAAGAATACCTCATTCACATTGAATCCTTTCAGCAAAGTGAAAGAATTCGTGTTTGGAAGTACAAAAAAGACCAGCGTGTGGCGTAACACACGATGGACCGAGATATTCACTAAAGTCAGTTCTAGATATCTTAGGTCATTGCTAAAGCCAGGCTGTAAAGCCCGGGTTAGGCTACTACTTTGTATAGCCTCAAAATACGTCATCTCAAGCTAGTTGCTTGGGATGTGCGCCTGGTGACAGACGTGAAGCGAATAAAAATTTTAAAACTCAACTTGTTTGAACTCAGATAATAGGCCTCATGTAAACGTTTTCTTTTAATTCAATAAAACACATCTGGTGTCACTTGCGGAAAATGCGTTTCCCCGAACGCATGAACTTTGACCGACTTGTGGCGACCAAATGCGTAAACTGCTGCATCATTTTTCAGGGTTGCGGCTCACACGGTGCAACATGGATGCTCGCTGCCCGGGTTATGCACCCTGCTGAGGAGAGAAACTTTCTTTTTTTTATTTCAGCCCCTCGGGCGTATGCGCTGTGAGGACAAATAACAATGTAAAACTCTGTGAGAAGGAAAAATTCCGCAAATAAAATGGAACACACTGGGTGTGGTTTGCGCCAAACCCTCATTTCCACATATTTTTTACTTCGATCGATCGAGTTATGGCGATATAGTGCACGTAAATATACTTTGGAATCATTGCTTTCAGGCTGGCCCAAGCTGTGCAAAACGGATGCTGACTGCTCGCATTACTTTCCCTACTGCGGGGAGGGCAAATGTCGCCGTAAGTAACCTACGTATATTGAACTTGTCGTTCTTGGCCCTTTGTTCTGCGAGACGTGCATAGTTCGGCAAAGACATTACATGCACGGCATTCACCAGATGCCTTCTCCTCTAACTGTTGCCAATGCAGTGGGCCGAGGGAAAAACACACACACACACACACACACCACACACACACACACACACACACACACACACACACACACACACACACACACACACCACACACACACACACACACACACACACACACTGTGTGTTCGTCTGATCACATCATGGACTGACCACACCTGACCACGTCATGAGATTATCACTCTGTGGATTAACATGTTTGGTGATGTTTCAGCGGTTACAACATTCTGCATTTCCGGCGAACGCGGCGTTGCCGGATGTAACACATGTAAATGCGTACGTCACGGCTGGGCTTGTACAAAAATTTACTGCAGGTCATGTAAGTGAATGCATAGCAATTGTTGTGGCATGAGTTATTGGCATCTAGATGGTGTCTCCAAGTGAATGACCAAATTGAGAGTTTTGTGTCCTGCTATGTTGCGGCACCATTTTAAAGTTTGATTTCATACACTTTTACTGGTGCATTCCGGGTGTTGTGCAGCTTGCACAAACAACATAAGACCCCGATACTTATACAGTTTAACACACGCCCGAGTGGAGGGGTCAAATTGACCCCCGGAAGGTTTTTCCACAATGGTTTACGAACGGCGCGGTGTACCCGCTCCAAATTTTGCACAGCTGTAGATAATTGAATAGCGGTTCGTTTGGTTTCCCAAATTTAGTTGCATCTTGCAAGGTCGCTGACTTTTGGCAGGTCCAATCAGACCAGGGTTTCAGAGAAGTCAGTTTCTAGGAAATTGCTCAAACCCATGAAACAACGAAGTGCTAGACGAAGCCGTACACCTCTGATATGCTTCCATAGGCAAAACAATATTGAATAAACAAATCACGTTGACCTGAGGTCAAGTATGAATGTCAGACCAATGTCAAAACCAACCCGTCTTATTTCTCTAAGGTCTGCCGTATTTGATAGTTTCTGGCGCACATTAAAATTTACTGATAGCACAAGCCACATTATACATTTTCCATGGGCTTCTCAGAGGTCAGAATAAGTCATTGAACTGAAATGACCCATGTTAACGTCTTTTTATTTGAAACATACCGCTTAGCGTAATCTTTTGCACTTAGTAAAATGGAAAACCCAAAGCGGTCTTGCATGATTTTGGTCACTATGACCTTGAAGAGGTCAAGCAAGGTTCCTGACCTTTAATGGGCATGTAACCTTTTGCCTTGAAACAGATATCCAGGCTCTGGTGGCACTTTTGAGACCAACGTGTAATATGACCTTGTTTGACCTTATTTGACACGAAGGCCATGACCTAGAAGCCTCAAAACTTCATGACCTAGGAACCTAAAAATAGAAGAAATAAATGGAGTGCCAATCAACTTCGCATCAAACACACATATTTGCGTGATTTTACGACGTTTCTACTGACTTGGTGCCATGTTTTTCCAATGTATTTCGTGCCGCCTACAGAGACGTTGTCTTTATGCAATGCTTCTGCTCCAGGCTATAGGTTCGTAGCGCCAACGCGTCAGGTGGCTTGTGACAGGTTTCATAGCACACGGAATTTTTGTCTCACTTTAAACTCAGCAGACCAAGAAATCAAGCGCGCCGTTAGCGGACCCTCGCCGCAACACACGACGCGACGTCAGCATGGCAGCAGTGGTGCTGTTGTCACCATGCTCACTATAGCATGCCTGTGTCTGCAGATAAGCATAAAGGAGCGGTACCGTGTCGGCTGGCAGGGGACCTGCCACTGTGCCGTTAAATATCTTCGGCACTGCTTCGGCAACTTCAGCTGGAATTGCAAGAGCACGGCCACCACTTTCAGAGGCAGCTTTGGAGCTGGTAATGGGAGTTTCTGAACGTGTGAAAAATCCGCGCACAAAAAAAATACAATATGCTTTGGGGGATCGCACGCACGAAGAACTGTGAGTCAAGACAAAGAGTACAGACACCTCTGATGCGCTCTGAAACATGATGTGATGATCCAAAATGATGTATTCATCGCAACATCTGTCTGTGATGACCCTGAAAACGCCTCTTTTAACACCACAAATGCAGTTTTTGACACCGCTTTCAGGAGTTCTGTATTTCTTTTCACACATAATGCGACCAGACCGAAACCAGCCCAGAACTTTGCGCCCTGACCAGACCTCTGCGACAGAACGCAAACTTTGCTGCACTTCTTATTGTTATTTTGTGTGGAAAATAAACCATCAGGCGGTCACGATGCATCATTCATTTTCATGATGACAATATAGCGGCATCGTCATCGTCACCATCATCGTCATCGTCATCGTCATCGTCACCATCATCGTCATGGTCATCGTGTCACCATCATTGTCATCGTCAGCGTCATCGTCGCCGTCACTCCCATCATTATCACGACCACTACCATTGGCCACACAACCACCACCATCGTCATCACCACCACCATCGCAATCATAACCAAGCATCGCACCCAAAGGCCTCACCATCGTTGTGACCAACAGTGCGACTACCGTCACAACTGCCACCACCATGATGATAAACATCATCATCATGATCACCTTCAGATTCATATTTAGAGAACCATGTGCGAGCACGTATAAGCAACCTTCGCTGATGGTGTAAAGTTCGAAAGGTTCGATAAGGAAGCCACCACCTATTTACTAAGACAGCAAGTATGAGCGTCCAGTGATGTTCCGCGCCACACGTTCGGGGTGGGGTGCAATTTTAACGTCCAGAAATATGTGTTTCAAAATCATTTCGGAACGGCGTGGCAGAGCAGCGTCAAAATTCACAGAACTGTAGGCAATGGAATAGCCAAAGTTTTACTTACAAAACTGGATATATGTGGTTAGGCTACTGATAGGTCAAAGTTAGCCCAAGGTTGTCAATGTGGGTAATTTTTAGGTTATCGTTCAGAATGATACGACAACGTAGCTTTAGACTAAGTCATACAACTTTGATTGTCTTTGACAGCTTGACTATTGAAATCAGGATTAGGACCAAATCATTTTACCTTAGTTTACCTACAGATTCAGATCAAGGTAAAAAAACTCACCACGTTATCAATGGAAAATTTGCATTATAAGATAGTTTTTAACTACCACTTCGCGTTTTTGGACTACGACGCAGAAGATTTCTTGGTTTGCCTTCATGACGTTCAAGGAAGGTTACTGGCCTAACAGGATCTCAATTAAGCGTTTGCTTTGAGGAGCATGCCGCCAAGGGCGGTGCTTGGCGCCGATGGTAATTTCGAATATCAAATTAATCCAGAAGGTACGTTGGGTCATTTTCACCTGCTTATGTTAAATTTGGTCACAAACTTACTATTAGCACATTGACACTTTGCATACAAGTGGTACCTAATTTGGACGGGTTGTGTGTAGAGCAGAGACACTGTTGTGGGGTGGGGTTCTGTAATGCTTGCGTGGTGCTTGTGGTGCTTGGTTCTTGCGCTGCACTGCTGCCGGGCTGCCGCTGTATGCCTGTGCTCCGCCGGCGCCGCTGTCACATCTTACAAAAGCGAATTCATATTGAGGAGCCCATTGGCCAGCATACGAGTCAAATGATGCAAGCCCACGACTCAGCACGTTGTGCACCCGACATCATTACATACTCATGTGACTCACAAAGCCAGGATGAGGCGGGTGACCGGGGTATTGGCGGAACGGTAGGCCCGATCAGATACCATGAACGGCTTCTCTCCGTACATGGCTGTGCGCCCCTATGCACGGTACTCCACCTCCATCGCTGAGCTAACGACAATATTTAAACGAGGCAAAATTGGAGCTATTAAATGCAACAATAATCAATTGCACTGATAACACGCTCAAATTGGCAGGGACACAACGCAAGCGGTGAATTACGTTGGCAGTGGCCGGTGAAAAGCAGCCCTCGCAGCCCACTTCGGCCTCACACCCGTACCTCTGTATGAACGGAGAAGGCCACGCAAACTCAGACGACTGGGTTTGCTGGGTTGGGTACGACTGGGCTGGGTACTGGCGAGCTCTCACCGCCCATCAGACCAAATTTAAAACACGTACGCCTACGTCATCGCCGGAGCGTAGGCATGCATTAAAGACAAATACAATTATATGCAATGACTTCTGCCAATGAGTATTTCAAAATGACTTATTGAACGAATGGCGCGCACCATCACGTGCATCTCTAAACACGGACTGGGTTGAGCAATCTTATTTTGCAACTTGGTCCTGCGTTATGCATTTGATCTGTCACTAGGTTACCACATTTTTTTCAGTCTTAGAGCCGCCAATCCCTGTAAGTGGCTTAGCTCCCATTCCCCACGTCCTTATGGTTGCACCAGACATTTGCTTGGTTCACAGTTGTAATTCCTGGTTTTCACTGGTTTGTCCCACAAAGCAGAACCCTGAATCATGTTTCCCTGGTTCTTTCGACAAAATAAAACCGGGATTCAAGTTCTTGCTAGCTCTTCTGATAAACCAAGATCCTGGATCTTTGGATCCAAGATTGGACCTTGCGCTGGTATTTCGACAAAACAAAACCATGGATCTTTGTTCCGACTAGTTCCTTCGACAAAACCATATCCTGGATCCTGGAAATTATCACACAGTATACCTCTACATAGCTCTGCTCTCGCACCACATAAAATTCACACACCATCGGCAAGTCAAACGGTATGTCCTGATGCCACCACTGCAACCAACATAGCATTACTCTTAGTTGAAGACCTTTGCCTCTGGACGACCCACAGATTCCTGCTTGAATGAAAAAGCTAAAGATAATGTTTGACACTTGAAGATAAGGAAGCAAGCATCATACATGATGGCATAAGCTCGCTTGTAACCACTGGTCAACTTTGAAGTGAAAAACTGCTCTGGAAAACATTATTTCTGTTTTTGGCGAATACACTCGGTAATATCTCACTCATTGCGTGATCGTACTTTGCATAACATTGATTTAGAGTCAACTGACGGCCGTATAATTCTGGAAATCGTGCTCGCAAACGTCAGATATAAACGACTCGATTATGATATTTTGCTTGGCTTGATCGCCGCGTTGCCAATGGCATGGCATGATCTGAATGACTATTTTAACGTCATGGATGCCTGGGTGAACTTAATGTAGCCTGCACGATGTAGTCTGTGCATGTTCGCGGACGTGTGGCTCAGAAACTAAACGGACTTAGGTCTTAGGAAAGGCAGGACTGAGAATTGCATCGAATGATATTCAAGATGGCCGGTTCAGCTCAAAACGTAACACAAAAAGGGAGCACTCCCTTTAAGGGCCACATAACACATACATGCGAAACAGTCGGCATGTACTGATATGCCCACTACAGCCAATAAGGTTTTACTGTTAGTTAAAGATCGTTGCCTGACGCATGAGTACATGGCACCTGAAGCTACGTGCTGATCACTGCCGGACAGTAGGGGTATCTGTTGTGAATGGTTCAGTAATCAACTACATTAGGATCTGGCAATATCCAAATATATTTCAAGGTAATAAAAACACTGCTGTTATCTCAGTTTTTCAACCATCAGGGTCTCCCTAAAATGCTGTCAAACTTCCAGCTAACAAGAGTTGCAAAAGGTTTTTTCGTGGTAAATATGCTGTATTTTCCGGCTGACGGGATGTGGCGAATGGGCCTGACTTTTTAAACATGAAATATTTACCTTCTCAAGGTAGGGCCGATATTGATTGAACGGCCAATGTTTGCTATGCACTTACGGAAAAGAAACAGGAAAGGAAAAGATCCAGACCCGAAACTCATAGAACTTCCATTGCCCATGCTGTCAAATGTAAACAAAAAGTGAATAGCTATGTGTAATCTGTCTATGTTGTGTTCATGTTCTTCTCGCTTTCAAATTTGCAATTTCCTGTCAAATGATGTCCTTGCTGTTAATCAAATAAGGATGTGTCCATGCTCGCATTTTAAAAGCAATCAGCTCACTGCGTCAGAGCCCTAGGCTGATAACAGATGATACGAGTGAGATGTTAGCCAGAAATCTTCCATGCGACACGTAATACATGAGCGGCCTCTGTAGCATTAGAAGTTGTATAACATCTGTTGTGTGCGATCTGTTGTATTAGAAGCCGTATCGCCTGGCCGTGCATCCATTAGAAAGCAACGTTGCGTAGAAGTCATACCGTGACTGTTATCTGGTTCTGCCGGTGGAAGCATTTGTATTAGGAGCATTGACCGTACACAGTCACAAACCAGTAGCCGGCGGCTTATTTCACGAGGATGTTGAAAGCCCAGAACTAAAACCCGGTATGGTTCTGAAGGCTGTTGACGAGGATTACGCCGGAATCAAAGCCGTGGTCGAGTCTGGTGCATGGTAACATCCCCCGAGACTAACGTCAGGCCGGAAAAACGGGCGCTATCGGAGGACAGGGCCGCCTGCTGGATTATCTATGTGCGTTTCTAGAATGATAATTATATCCATTTGTTGTCCTAAAAGCACTTTTTCAGCCCAAGTAATCTACATGCGCATGCAAGTTATGACGTGACATGTGCAGATCAAAATCATGCACCTGTTATGCATCTACTCCGCACATTTCTTTTTCATAAGTTCGCATTAGTCCCAGTGTTGATAGTCCGTCCTATGATGTCGTTAGTGATCGTAAAAGGTGGCCGATACGTGGTGTTCTCCATTACTTTGTGGCGCCTCTGCAAACTGTCCATCACCGCATGACGCATTCGGTTTCCAACAACCATCGTTGACGGGTCCGACATTTACTGCTAAACACTGAGCGAGTGAAAATGGCTGCCATGCTTGTTAAGTCTCTCGCCATTTGCCTCGTTTTAGGCATCTTGAGCAGCCCAACGACAGTTCAAGGTAAGCAGCTCCGTGAATGTAACTTGCACGCTTTGGAATCAACATATCATTTTTGATATGTGCCATGAAATTTTGACCACGCGGCGCATTTGACGTGTACACCAGCTGCTCTCTTGCCAGGCAGGCATGGGGTCGCTGTTCACGCTCCAGGTGAAGGCGTTTACGCACTTAATGGTCATTCGGACATTATACTGATTTCTCGGCCGGAGAATCAGTGCTCAGTTCTGTTAAGATATTACAATGTATCCTCCTGACTCACTTGACTCATCATCGGTGAGCTATCCGCTTTTCATCCTAGAATATGTCTGCGATGTTATTCTCTTCAACATGCACCCGTGAGAAGACAGGGCGCGACATTAGGCTAAGCACTACCGCAGTGTTTTAGATCACAGCTTCAGGCTACAGCGGTAACGAAACAAACACTATAGCGTCGTGTGCTTTGACCACAGCGTTACTATGCCGTTTGTTCAATGTACTTTCACGATCTTAAAACCGAGAATTTTTCGGTTTTCAGCTGACAAAAAACCGAAATCGGCTTATTTGCTTGCTACGGCTTTCACTTCGTTCGAGACGACACGGGCTATATTTCTTGTTCACCCTCAATCTGTCAGAATCCAGCCGTTCCGGTAGCTCACTTGATTGGACCGCCTGTGCTCCGACCTACCCCATCCGGCGCTCTTATCCTCGTTCTTAATTTATCATGAAACCTCACGACGCTCCGCCTGTCCGAGACAGGTTGTGTGCGCCAGCCGTGAGGAGGCCGAGAGGCCCGCTGGAGCGGGACCCTCTTTCAGGTTAGGTTATTTTAGTTCAATGACACTGCTCACAGAAAATATTCAGTGATCACTCCTTCCTGTAAATGCACAGTGATCATTTCAACCTAGTTGTAGTGGAAGCGCGGCTTGTGGTATAGAAGTAAAGAGACTATTTTTATTTGACTGTTCCACATTTAAAGATTTTGAGTCGAACACAATTTACTACTTGGTAGTTTACATTAATAAACTACCAAGAACGTTTCTTTTTGCCCAGAATTATTTATGCAATTAATTGTTAACCCTGATATAGCCATTGTGGTGCAACGACATTCTTGCTGTTGATAGTCCTTCGACATTGTTAAATCAGTTGTTACCAGTTATTCATGAATATAAGCTGCTGTCTCATAGGCTTGACATAGAAAAGTCAACCAATGTGGTACATTGTGTAATGTCATGGGCCAACAGCTTCATTTTGGCACCCCCTCAGTGCTGTACTGCGGCATGACATAATGAACAACCATATGGTTTTTCTACTGCAATCCATGCTGCTCTCATAACAAATTCCATCATGAAAAAATGGGTCAAGCGTGAACTCTTGTATCGGCTTCCCATTTGACATATGACTGACCAAAAACACATGATGCAATATACAAATCACTTTCAGCAAAGCAGACAAACAATACGTGGCATCACTTGCTCACCCTGTTTCGAGAATCCACAAAACGCAGGTGAGAAGGATGCAAACACATCTTCCACTTCCACAGCCATGCAACATGCTGCAGCCATCAGGCTGCTTGTTAAACAATAACAGGAAAATTTTACATGTGGTGAGGTGACGCTGCAAACATGCTAACCTTGCACAAGGCTGGAGACACAAGTCCGTGTAGTTATGGTTGGATGGGCAAAATGCAAAGAACTGATGAAGCTGCCAGTGCACACAAGGCTCATGATAAAAATTATATTAAGTGCTATCCAAGACACCAACAGCAATACTTTTCCACCTGTCTCAGCACCCAGCATCTCACGCAAGTTGCAGTGCCTATGTCATTGATGACTCACGAGCAGTGCTCGCCTGCATACGAAATTTGCCAGGACAGCACAGCGTGCATCAGTGGTAAAACAGCTCTACATTTTCGGAATTCTTTAGGGAAAGACAAGTTTGCAAAGCCATATAATGTGAGCCTATATTAAGCATGTCCATTACTGAGCTGCATGCACCATCCCCTACTGCCAAAATGAATTGCTAATATAATCATGTGCAATGGATTAATCGCATGCTGTAATACCTCAATAGGTTCAAAATGTTGGCAAGATCATAATAAAGTACCAGCTTGCCTGTATACACCCCTGTAACATAAGTGCTAGTGTTTCCCTTAGTTTGCTGGCTATCCTTTGTTATGTTCAAACACAAACATAAAGGTAGAGGCAGGTATCAATATATCACATTCTATTGGGAGTCAGTAGACTTGAAGAATACCAAAACAACGTTCTCTCTCAGAAGTACAAACCTCGCACGCACACTCCCCATCACATCAAGATCAATACAAGCCATTGGCACACACCACCAGTGATCATACACATTTCAAGCCCCCGATTCACGCTCTTTTGTCAAGTAAGTCCATAAAAAATCAAATATGTCCGTCTCGGTGGCTCAGTTGGTTAAAGCGCGTCCTTTCCAATCCACCCACCAGTGGCGGGGTGGTTTCGAGTCGCTTAAGGGCGTTCGCTATTTGCCCATGACAGGTATGGCCTGCGGCCGGTGGCAGCGGTCGCGCTGAAGGCCAGTTGACGTCAGAGTGCAGGACGGACCGTGCCAAGCATTGCGGCACGTTGAGTTTTCGCCACCAAATTCGGCCGTTGACATGGAATTGCGCGATCGGGTGGTAGGGGTCAGGGCTCACACAACAAGCACTGCTTATCGTGAGGTCTGATCCCAGAAATCCATCGATTCAAAGGGCTCGGATAAAATCTTTCAAAACGAAAAAAGTGTGGTTTCGAGTCGGGTTCGAGTCGAGTCGGGTCGAAAGTTTCGACTTTCGAAAGAGTGCCCGTTATTTAGGTGCTGTACTTTTTTGCAGACAGTGGTGTTCTTTTTTGTAATGTTGACCTGTGGCCTAGAAATAAGGAAAACTGACCCGTTCACAGCGAGTGCCGGACGACCCGAAAGTGTTCAAGCTTACATTCGCGACAAGCATTCAGCAGCAAAATCTTACTAACAGCCAGTCATCTTCCGCGCATTGTATCATACGTGCCGCATCATCGCTTTTCCGAATGTAGCAGCGGCCATGCTCTTTTGACCATAAGTAGAGAAGAGCCTGGAGTATGAACGCGATAGCATGACGTTTCTATGACGTCATTGATCCCAGGGCAACTTTGAAATAGGCTCCAAATAAACCTTTTCGCACTTTTGCGGGCGTGTAACTCAGGAGCCAGAGGGTGTTGGGTCTTAAAAGGGACATGACCGTGAACTACATCAAAAGGTCCTCAAGATGGCTATTTCAGTTCAAAACGCCACACAAATGCGGAACATTCCCTTTAACTGGCCGTGCGGGAGTGTGCTCTGCTAGCTAAAATTAAAACGCAAAACTCTATTAGAAGGAAAGCTTCCGGTAAGAGAACAAAATGCATTGGGCGTGTGTTGCGGCGAAGGCCCCTTTCCTCATCCTTCGACTTTGATGGGCCGAGTCATGGCCATCTAGCGCAGACATTACACTGTGGAAATATGATTTTCAGGCTGGAAATCCAAGTGGTGCAAAACGGATGCTCACTGCTCGCGATATGCTCCCTACTGCGGGGAGGGCAAATGTCGCCGTGAGTAGCCTGTTTACGCTAACTTTGTCGTTCTTTGCCGTTTGTTCTGCGAGGTGTGCATGTTTCGCCAAAGACATCACAAGGACGGCGTTCACCAGATGCCGTCTTTGCAATGCGTAAACCATTGTTAATGCACAAGTTTCCTCTACCAGTTACCGATGCAGCAGACCAAAGGGACACGACATGCGCTGTGCTCACCTGATTACCTTATTGCTATGCTGTATTACATGGTTGTAAAAGTTGATCTGTGATGTTTCAGCGGTGACAAAATTCTGCAGATCGGACGAAAAGGGTGTGGCCGCGTGTAACGCATGCCACTGCGAGGGCCATCACTGGAGCTGTACGGAAATTGGCTGCGCGAAAAATTGTAAGATCGTTCATTTGTTAAGGATTTGTACGTTTGTATATATATATATATATATATATATTATATATATATATATTATATGGTATATATATGCATGTATATATATATACTATCTATCTCTCTCTCTCTCTCTCTCGTCTCTCCCTCTCTCTCTCTCTCTCTCCTCTCTCTCTCTCTCTCTCTCTCCTCATCTCTCTCTTCTCTCTCTCTCTCTCTCTCTCTCCCCTCGATACACACTATATACCACTGCGTACCGGTGGGAATACCGAACATTTGGCACACATTCATGACACCTTTTTAAAACTTGATCATACGCATGTTGACGGTGCATTTAGGGTGCCATAATGTCACACGTGTAACAGGTGACACTTTCACAGTTTATGCACTGCAGCAGGTGACACTTCTCACAGTTTATGAATGCTTCACCGTTCGCACAAACGTTGCAACGTAATAGAAGAATAAAAGAAGTATCATTAGGACGTGCGCGCAGAATTTCTGAACATCGGTATTTCTAGTCTTTGCATTTTACTGTTAGCGTGGAACGACATATTTTTTGTAATGCATTTGGCTACATGCGGCATAATGCATTGTCAATATCATTATCGCCATTATAATCATTGGTACATTATGAGAAGTTCGCGTTTCAAGTAAAATATCCGTAATGACAGTGTCATCATGTGGAAATGTCATAAACATATCAGCACACAAAATATGTGACCCAGGCCAAAACTAGGAACACTGATCATTTAAGTTGGTTGACTCTTTTCGCCGTCATAACCCGGCATAAAGCCAATATATTAGCAATGGTTCTCTTGCCTCCATGCTCACTACAGCACATCTGTGTTTGCAGTCAACCATGATGGAGCAGTACCGTGTCGGCTGGCAAGGGACCTGTCGGGATGCCGCCATTGATCCTCATTACCGCTTCGGCAACTACAACTGGAATTGCAAGACAACAGCCAAAGCTTTCGGAAGCAACTTTAAAATCGTTCATGCACTCTCTTATTTTCGAGGACTATGAGCACAAAAATGCAATATACCCTGGGGAACGCGTGCACCAAGGGCCATTGAACAGGATAAAAAGCACTAATACTTTTGATACACTCCAAAAGTTGTGTTAACGATCTGGTCTAAGCGGTTAGGTGCAAACATCTGCGAGGACTCGGAACATGGTTTGATTTGATGGTCACAAGTACAGTTTTTTTGATATTGCTGTATGGTATTCACTGTTTTTTTTCGCACAGAACACCAACGGATCTCTGCAATGGAATACAAACTTTGCTGCATGCATTATTTTTCATGTTTCATCGAAAATATACTGGCAGGAAGTTGCGATGTATTGTTTAATTTCAGGTCATCACCACCGCCATCGTCATCGTCATCTATCCTGCTATCGTCATCGCCATCTCCATCGTCATCGCCATCGCTATCACCATCGTATCATCGTCGTTATCGTAACCATCATCATCATCACAACTACCACTATCATCGCCATCGTCGCCATCATAAGCAATACTATGCATGAACAACATGGTCTCACCACTGCTGTAGCGATCAGTACAACCACGACCGCTATAGGTAAACACTATGACCATATTCGTCGCCATTATCATCACCTCCACCATCACACGCTTAGAACCACACGTGCATGCACAAGAGCCTTCGCTGACGATGTAGAAGCGCGAACGCTTGAATCAGGACGCCGATCGAAGAAGATTGCAGGGCTTATCAATCAACAAGAAAGCAGCTTTAACAGTTTTAATGGGTTGCTGATTTGTGGAAATTTGGAACACAAAAATGCAATATGGCATGCGGAAACGTACGTACCAAGGACTGAACAGGGCAGAGCGACTTTTGATACGCACTGAAATTTGACGTAATGATCTGAATTAAGACGTTCGGCTCTAGCACCTGTCTGTGAAAGCCATGCTTTTTTAAAGCCGATAGTGCGTTTTTGGGCAGTTATCTCTCGAGCGATAGAAATAAAACATTGCTGTATTTATAATCGCTTTTTGAATGTATCTGAAAAATGCAAAGCCAAACGACGATCACACATTGTTTCATTTCGGAAAATCATCGCCATCGTCGTTGTCAGCTTTATCATTATCGTCATCTTCATCGTCATCGTCATCGCCATCGTCATCATCATCGTCGTCGTCATCATCATTGTCATTTTCATTGTCATTGTCATTGCCATTGTCAGCGTCATAGTCATCGTCACCATCACCACCACCGCGGCCACCACCACCACCACCAACACGTTGTTGCAAGTCCCCACACCCGACGTTCTAGAACACAAGTGTAAAAAAGGAGTTAGTCTCGTATGCCATCTACAGCCCTTCCCATTTGGCAGTGACTTTTAAGAATGAGCTTTCATGTAGCATCAGACAGGGGCGCAGCTAAAGTTTGCAATGAAGGTGCTACCAGGATTTGCAGCGATGGTGGGGGCTGTTTATCTTTTACCAGCGAGTCACAGACGTTAACAGGTATAGTACCTGGCGTATCAATGAGTCATCAGAGTTGGTTTGCCCTGGTGCCTTTGAGGGTTGTTTCAGCTCCGTGTCGCGCATGTTCACCCGGCTATCCTGTAGTCTTGCGGCTTGACTACGGCTGTTTGACTCTACATGTCCCTGCCTACGGTAACGTTTATGAGATGTAAAAGCAAAATGGTGTTCCTGATCACTAGATTTAGAACCATACTCACAGGTGCCATGATGAAAAACTGCGCTTGAACCTGACGGTGGGGCCCTAAAGCCCCATGACCCTCCCGCCCCTCACCAGACAATATGAAACCAATTGTATATGTGTGAAAAGCATTACGCAAAATCTGCATGGCATTGCGACACAATTTACAGGGTGGAAAACCTATGGGACTTTTCCATCCTACAAACGCTACCGCAGGCAGGGGCATGCAGAGTTAACAGCCTTAGCCAAGCCGCGAGACTACAGGATAGCCGAGTGAACATGCACGACATGGAGCTGAGAAAACCGTTTGAAAACACCAGGCCAAACCAACTTTGATTACCCATTGGTACGGCAGTTACCTGTTAACGTCTGTGACTCGCTGGTAAAAGATAAACAGCCCCCCACCATCGCTGCAAATCAGTGGTAAGCACCCATCGCAAACTTAAGCTGCGCCCCTGTCTGATACCACCTGAAAGCTCATTCTTAAGAGACACTGCCAAATGGGAAGTGCTGTAGATGACATACGAGACTACTCCCTTTTTTGCACTTGTGTTCTAGAACGTCGGGTGTGGGGGGACTTGCAACAGGGTGTTAGTGGTGGTGGTGCTGGCGGCGGTGGTGGTGATGGTGACGATGACGCTGACCCTGGCAATGACAATGACAATGACAATGACAATGATGATGACGACGGCGATGATGATGGCGATAGCGATTGACGATGACGGTGAAGATAAACGATAATAATAAAGGTGAGAATGACGATGGCGATGATTTTCCGAAATGGAACAATGTGTGATATTCGTTTAGCTTTTTGTATTTTTCAGATACAACCAAAAAAGCGATCATAAAGACAGCGATGTTTTATTTCTATCGCCCAAAGATAGATGTCCAAAAACGCACTATTGCCGGCTTAAAAAAACGTGTTTTTTACCGACAAGCGCGAGCCGAACGTCTTATTCAGATCATTACGTCAAATTTCAGTGGCGCATCAAAAGTCGCTCCTGCCTCCTGTTCAGTCCTTGGTACGTACGTTTCCGCATGCCATCATTGCATTTTTGTGCTCCAAAGTTCCACAATATTCAGCAACCCATTAAAAACTTTAAAACTGCTTCCGAGAGTGGCGATTGTTCTTTTGCAATTCCAGCTAATGCTGCCGAAGCGGTACCGAGGATGATTCGCGGCATCCCATCGCAGTCTCTCGTCAGCCCGACGTGGTACCGCTCCACGAAAATAAATCAACAACACAACAGATCCGCGGTAATAAGCCTGGTGGACAGCAGTGGTCGACACGACCACTGCTGCGGCACTGCTGCGTTGTGCACATGCTTATTACGGTTAAAGAGGTTGCCAATGGCTGTTAAATTGCTTGGAGTACTAAGTGATTCTGTCTGCCCGGTTTTCAAGCTTGGTGAAATGTTTCGCACGGTATTAACCCTGCGACACACCTCCTCTTAAAGCTTTTGTCACTGCGAATCACTTACTTGAAGCGTAAATGGCAGATAATAAAAGGGCGGTAATCGATACATGTCACTAAATACATGACGCAAATGTGATCTCAACCGCAGCAGAACCATTATAACATCACGTGACACCATACACAAAAGGGCTTTATGCACTGTTTTAATGACCGCCTCTTATTCGCTTTGTTTACACTGCAGGGCCCTGGGACTCTGTTACGTATACGAGCTGCGCGAGTCCGAAATGCACCGATAAAGTGCATGATTATTTCGTTTTAAGGGTTGTCATAAGAGGATACACAATCCCACTATGCAAAATATCTCGTCAGTAATTGACAGGCAAACACTATATCTATTACTATATATATATATATATATATATATATATATATATATTATATATATAGGGTTTGCCTGTCAATTCACTAACGAGATCATTTTTTATAGTGGGATTGTGTATCCTCTTATGACAACCCTTAAAACGAAATAATCACGCACTTTATCGGTGCATTTCGGGCATCGCGCAGCTCGTATACGTAACAGAGTCCCAGGACCCTGCAGTGGAAACAACAGCGAAATAAAGAGGAAAAAATAAAAAAAGAAAAAAAGAAGAAGAAGAAGAAGAAGAAGAGAGAGAGAAGAGGAGAGAGAGAGAGAGAGAGAGAGATAGGAGAGAAGAGAGGAGAGAGAGAGAGAGCAGATATATAGAAGAGAGTAGAGATAATATATATATATATATAATATTATGTATGTATTATATATATTATATATATCTTATATTATCTATATATATTCTATATCTATCTATATCTATCTTATCATATCTCTATCTCTCTACATATATCTATATATATATATAATTATATATATATATACACATATGATAGGTGTACCAAAATAGTAAATATACGCATGCACTACCATCCGCGGCCAAGTTTTGTACAACCCCAGAGGCCGCTCTATCACCACGTTAGTAGCTGTTGCATCGAGCCCTGCCCTGTTCGCCGCATTTGGAGCGCATTGTCGACGCTGAAACATCACCGAACAATCAGTGATCAGGTCGCATAGTGATCATCCCATGACGCCAGTAGATGTGGTCAACCCATGTGCTGATCAGATTATCACAGGATGTGTGTTTTGCCTTGGCCCATTGCATCAGTAACCGTTACATTAAAGGCATCTGATGAGCGCTGTCCTTGTTTATCAATTAACGCTGCAATCTTCTCCGATCGGCGTCCTGATTCAAGCGTTCGCGCTTTTACACCGTCAGGGAGGGCTCTTGTGCACACGTTTGGTTCTCAGCGTGTGATGGTGGTGATGATAATGACGACGAATATGGTAATAGTGTTTACCTACGGCGGGCGTGGTGGATGTACTAAGTACTACAGCAGTGTTGAGGCATATGGTGGTGATGCATAGTAATGATTATGATGACGGTAGTGGTA
>NW_023596461.1:16666475-16695483 GCF_011947565.3 Pollicipes pollicipes | reverse complement strand
TGGGCACAGGAGGCACGTGGCCGCCCTTAGGTTCCGAGGGCCCATAGGGCCCCGGGACCTACGCTTGTGGGGCCGATTAAAGGGCCCAAGGGGCCAGAAAGGCCGGCTGGAGGTCGTATTCAAAGACTCGCCCGCAGGGTCAGGTACTCCAATGCCAGCCAGAGGGCACTGCGTGCTGATCAGGGTCTCCCTGAGTCGATAAGGGTCCGTAGGTCGGCCAAGCACCACAAATAACGCACAGTCGGCTTCGTAACGAACCTGAGGGCCCACTCCCTAGTGGGGATAAAGCAGTCTCCCGGAGTCTCCCAGGGCACATAGCGCGTGTCAGGTGCGGGGAGGCAGTGTTGGCAAGAGGTCACAAGTCGGCCAGAGGCAGTGTTTGAGGAAGCCCGAAGAGCCTAGAGAGTCCACTGGGACCGACGATCAAGGGCACGATTGGGAACCTTAAGGACACGAAGGGCTTGTCGGAGTCTTATTCAACGGCCGGCCTGTCAGGGCAGGCGTTCAAATGACAGGGCGTTTTTTACGCCGATTGGAGACTACCTTGAAGGGGGGGGGGGACTACCTTGAGATCCATGGCTCACAATGTGATATGCTCATATCAGGTGCGCTTTGCCCCAGTGGCATAGCCATGTTTGATTTTTTAAAATAAATTTGATCCGAACCTTTTGAATGGATGGATTTCCGGCATCAGCGCTCACGCTAAGCAGTGCTTGTTGTGTGAGCCCTGACCGCCACCATCCGATCGTGCAATTCCAGGCAACGGCAGAATTTAGTGGCGAAAGCTTAACGTGCCGCAATGTTCGGCACGGTCCGTCCTGCCCTCTGACGTCAAATGACCTTTAACGCGACCGCTGCCACCTGCTGCAGGCCATACCTGCCAAGGGCAAATAGCGAGCGCCCTAAAACGACTCGAACCCACCCTGCCACGGGTGGGTGGATCGGAAAGCAGGCGCTCTAACCAACAGAGCCACTGGGGCGGACAAATTACATTTACAAATTACAATTACAAATTGATACATGATTAGAGTAGCCATCTTGCTTATTTATTTTCTGTTATTCGTCATAGCCTTTTTGTGTAATTGCATTTGCCTTATTATCCACACTTTCACTCGTGCGACCCTCATATCACTGTCCACTTGTCACCCATTCCTGGATGGCGCTGCGTGCCCGCTGCCAAATTTAGCCTGCTGCCACCAGGGACTTTATTGACAGCATTCAATCAACCTTTTCCGCTGGGACATTGGAGGTGGGCTGCTCAGCAGTTGCTGGTATTTTTCCTCTATCCCTTTCAACCCTCATGCCATACCATTATCCAATTCTCACCCACTCGTTTCCTTCAAGCACACATCTTACCTTCACTTGCTCAGCTCCTGCACCCAGATGCTCAAAACTGTCACTTAGACTATATCCTGACATTGGAATGTGCTTAATAATCAGTGGGCTGAAAATCAACCCAGGACCACTAGCAACCAAGAATGTCACAATATCACATGTCAACATAAACGGCACCACATCTCCAGGACGCCTGGACGAACTCGCTCTCTTCACCACATATAACGATATGGACATCTTGCTTCTGACCGAAACCGAACTTGACTCGCAGGCCCATCCTAGCTGGTATAATTTACACAACTACTACAACCCAATAACAAAGCATAGGACTCGACATGGAGGGGGGGGGTAGCAGCATATTTTAAATCAACACTTCCAGCAAAGAGACTACCTGATCTCGAACTGGAAGGAGTTGAATGGGTTTGATCCCTCACCAAAATCAACTCAGAAGTTATTGTGGTTTGCTGTGTCCATGTCCCACCCAATCTCTCTAGCAGTCAACTGTCAGAGTTTTTAGATATCTTGTCAGACAGTGTTGGCATGGCACAAACATATAACCCCGCGTCGATATTGATATTGGGAGATTTTAATGCTGATAATAACTATCTTACTAAATCTCACTCTACTAAACGCAGTGATATCTTTCCATTTGAAGTCAGTCTGAAACACGTAGTCGAGTCACGCAATCTGACACAACTCATTGATCAACCAACACGCATTACACAAGACACAGTCAACTTACGAGACTTAACACTGACATCGAACACAAACATAATTGCAGACAGTGGGGTTCTCCCCCCCCCCCCTTCACTAATAGATCACATTCCTACCTTTGTCACTATCAAGGTTACATCGCCACCCCTAAAGGCATTAACCAAACAAGTATGGGACTACACAAACGTGGATGTAGAAAACTTTCACAACTTCTGGTAAATACAGACTGGGACAGAGTGCTTGATCATGACATAGACACATAGACAAATAACTTTACGCAGGCCATGTTCGCAGCAGCTGCTGAAGCCATCCCAGTAAAGATAGTCAGGATGAGAAACTGTGACAAACCTTGGGTCAATGATGCACTAAAGAGAGGTGAGGAGAAGAGACAGACTTTTCAGACTTGCTCAGAGGTATATGACTGATGACCATTGGGACCGCTGGCGACAGCGAAGAAATTTAACCACATGCATGAAAAGATGACTTAAGAACAACCACTTGCGGTGTCAAGTAAACAACCTCTTGCATGCAAAACAAAACCCACACAAGTACCATCGCATTCTTAAACAAATGATAGGACGGACACGAGCTGAGACAGTGCCACCGCTCGTAGGACCTGATTCAACCCCATTGACAGAATTTAGATAAAGCTAACCTACTAGGTAACTTTTTTGCCAGACAATCACAACTCGCAACTGACGACCTACCTGTGCCCGAGACCGCGCTTGCGGATCCACCACCCACGTTAGATAACATAATCATTACAGGGGATGAAGTAGTGAGCGCACGCAACACTCTCGATCCAAACAAATCATGTGGTTTTGACAATCTCCCAGCAAAAATATTAAAAATGGCTGCCATGTTGATAAAGACTCAACTCACTAAATATTCAACATGCCACTAAGCCAAGTTGCTTTTCCCTCCACCTGGAAAGAAGCAAAGGTTCATCCCATTTAAAAAAAACAAGGGGTAAGCTCAGATCCTGCTAACTACAGACCAATCAGTTTACTTCCTTGTGTGTCAAATTGTTGAAAAAATTATCTTTCATAATATTTATCAACACCTAACTGAGAATGCGCTGCTCTCTGAGAAACAAAGTGGACTGTATCATGATGTTACTGCGTACCCCTGAGGCCGCCCCTGCTCGCGCCGCCAGTGCTGCTGCACTTTGGTACGCCGCTGCCCCGAATGGCGGTGTACTGCCTGGGGCGCCACCCGCCGGAGTCGGCGCCGCCCGCTCGCTTCGCGGGATAAGACAGTTGCCGTCTCGCAGCGCTCGTGTCTGGTCTGGGTAGACAGAACACGTAGACTTGAATATGGCGCAGCCGCATTGAACCTATTAAGCTTAAGCAAGCGTGAGCAGCATTAATTTAAGCAGTGTGAGTTGTGAACCAAGTCGAGATGCCTGGATTTCGTCCTCCTGAGGAATTCGACTTCACATCGCCTGAGAGGTGGCCGACCTGGCGTGATCGGTTCGTCCGCTACAGACTGGCATCGGGACTACACAAAGAGGACGGTGACGTTCAAGTAGCTGCGTTGATTTACAGCATGGGTCCGCAGGCTGAGCATATCGTACCAATATTTAAGCTTACTGCTGAGCAGAAGGAGGATTTTGAAGTTGTTGTCTCAAAGCTAGACGGGTACTTCATTCCGAAAAGGAACTTTATTGCAGAGCGTCACAACTTCGAGCTTAGATCTCAAAGCTCAAGCGAGACTAATGAATCGTACATCAGAGCTTTGTTCTCTCTAGCTGAGCATTGCAGCTTCGCTGACGCTGATGAGCGTATCAGAGATCGTCTCATCTCAGGAATGTCTGACTGGAGCTGTCCCGTAGAATTCAGCTGAAGTCACTAGAGGAGGAAGTGTCTGCAAATACCGTCATTTCGATGATGCGTAATGTCGAGATCGTGAACGGCCGTGACAGCTCTGGTCCGCCTGATATCAGTAGGGTTTGTGCACCGGCGCGGCACAGGCAGCCGCGCCAGCAGCACCAGCAGTACAGACGTCAACAGCAGCCTTCCACCGCGCAGCGGCAACAGCATAGTCAGCGTACCGACTTTTCAACAGCATGAAGATACTGTGGAAGAGCACGTCATGCGTCTCCGAAAGATTGTCCTGCTAAGGGAAAAATCTGTGACAACTGCCAGAAAATAGATCATTTTGCGTATGTTTGTCGCTCCAACGGTGTCAGAGCGATTGCGCGGACAGAGTCCATTGAACAGCTATCGCCGCCCGACATTTTTGTTGACGAAGTAGACAAAGCTTGCGCGCCATGGAGAGTTTCAGTCCTTCTAAATGGTCAACGAGTCTCTTTCAAAGTTGACTCTGGCGCTGATGTTAGCATTCTGACGCTGAAAACGTACAAGAAGCTGAAACTGCCGCCGCTTCAACATGCTTCAAATACTCTGACAAGTGTTGGTAGCGTGCTAAAAGTAGAAGGAAAGATGCACGGAACACTCCTGTTCAAGAACAAAGCCGAGCCTGAAGTGTTCTACGTTGTTGACTCAGCTGATGATCTCCTCTCCAGGTCTGCTTGCTCGCGCCTGGGCGTACTGAGATTCACAGGTGAAGTCAACGAAGACGTCTTCGGAGAGGCAGGTCTCCTGAAGACAGCACCGGTCAGCATTCAGCTCCGTGAAGATGCTGTTCCATTCGCCCTTGCCACTGCAAGAAATATCCCGCTGCCACTGATGAAGCCGGTGGAAGAGGAGCTGAAGAAGATGGAGCATCACGGCATCATCACGTCGGAAACCGAGCCAACGGACTGGGTCTCTGCGCTGGTCCCGTCCCGAAGCCGAAGAGCAGCGGTGTCCGCATCACGGTTGACTACAAGAGACTCAACCAGTCTGTGAAGCGACAGGTGTTCCCGATCCCTACTCTGGAGCAGCTGACCTCCAAGCTGAGTGGCGCGACGCTCTTCACCAAGCGGACGCCTCTTCCGGTTTCTACCAGATCCCGCTGGACGAGGCGAGCTCCAAGATGACCACGTTCATCACTCCGTTCGGCAGGAAGAGGTTCCTGCGACTGCCGATGGGGATCTCGCTCGCACCGGAGTGCTTCCAGCGGAAGATGGAGGAGATGCTGGACGGACTGCCCAAGTCATCGTCTACATGGACGACACCGTGGTGTTCGGAGATGCTGCCAGCCACGATGCACGTCTCGAGGCCGTCATCAGGAGGATCCACGAGTCTGGCCTCAAGCTGAACAGGAAAAAGTGTGAGTTCCGGAAGAACGAGGTCAAGTTTTTGGGGATGAAGTTTTTGGGGATGAAGATCAGCAAGAACGGCATCAGCATGGACGAAGAGAAGCTCGAAGCGATCCAGCAGCTCCAACCACCAAAGAATGTCAGTGAACTAAGGTCTCTGCTCGGAGTAATCAACTTCCTGGGCCGGTTCGTTCCACACATCCAGGAGTGTTTAAGACCACTGAACGAGCTTCTGAGGAAGAACGTAGCATGGATCTGGACACCACAGCAGCAGCAGGCGCTGGATGACGTGAAAGTAGCCGTCACTTCAGCTCCAGCTCTGGCGTTCTACGACCCAGCACGAGAGACGGTGGTCAGCGCCGACGCCAGCAGTTTCGGCATCGGGATGTGTTCTCCAGAAGCACGGCTCCGTCTTCAAACCCGTCGCGTTCTGCAGCAGAAGCCTGACTGACACAGAGACCAGATGGGCCCAGATTGAGGAAGAACTACTCTCCGCGACGTGGACGTGCGAGAAAATGCACATGTTCCTGTCCGGACTGCCGTCGTTCGAGCTGCATCTGGACCACAAGCCTCTGATCCCGCTGGTTAACACGAAAAATCTCGTGGATGCGCCGATCAGATGCCAGCGCATGCTCATGCGCTTGATGGGATACAACCCCAGCGGTCTTCGTTCCAGGGAAGCAGCACCTGGTGCCCGACTTCCTCTCACGTCACCCGCTCCAGAAGCAGGGTGAAATCAGCGCTGTGCTTCAAGAAGACGTGCATGGATACTGCGAGAGGAACGGACCCACAGACGAGGCAATAAAGGAAGTAGTTCCGGATACAGGACGGGGACCTGACTTTTCTACGAAGGTGACACAGGGTGACAACTTCTGACAGGAACACCGTGGTGCAGAAACACAACCTGAGGCGAGCACAGCGTCAGCTTATTGCGCTGTGTCACAACTCGCTTCCTTTGTCTGATTCAATCATTGCAATAGCCATTTGCACAGCGAAGTAGAACACATAAACAAACGTTGTCGCTATTTTCCAGAGGCATTGCTAATGCTAATAACAACTTTAGAAACTGAGCCTGTTCACGGGTAGACGATTTGCGTATTCGTCTCGGAAGCTCCAGACAACCACTTAATGTGTCAGACGGCCACTTGATCTGGATCTATAACTGGGTCTGGGGCAATGGACGTTGACAATTCCAAGCTGTTGACAAAATGTCATAAACGATGGAATATCAACCAAATTTCGGGGTATTCACAGACCATCGGTGTGGCTGCAAGTGGCACCGTTGGCCAGCAGTGAGTAAGGGTGCTCCACCACCCACCTCTGGCGCCAATGATTCCCACTGTTATATCGCTTGCACATTCTGTTCTACACTCCATTACCGCTCAACATTCTCTGCCACATTCCTGGCTGACTGTCTCTTTAAACCTTCCTTAGCCCTTCATAAACCCTATGTAACGTGCAAGTGCACATTTACATGTGCGTGAGCATGCGTCGTTAACAGCTTTCACGGTAAAGCAATTCACAAAAAACAGTACTCACACTGCACTTGAGCCGCTTTTTGTGATTCACACGCGAGCTACCGGCCACCTTTTGTGCCACTGCAAAGAATCCATCCTAGTCTCGTTGTAAGAGAAGAGTGCTTTGTGCTAACGGAGAAATGAATGGCTGATATTGCAAATTCTTCTTGCTCACGTTCAAATGTAAAAACCTGTACATTTGGGCAAATGCAGCCTCCCGGGCTCTTTGACTAAATGACCGAGGTGTGACAGTTCAGTGCATAAACCGTTGCCTCACTGCTTTCAGTGCGGAAGCCCCAGCTGTGCAAAATGGATGCTGACTGCCCACAATACGCTCCCTACTGCGGAGAGGGCAAATGCCGCCGTGAGTAGCACACGTGTTTTAAGTTTGTCGTCCTTGGCCTTCTGCTCTGCGAGACGTATAAAGTTCGGCAAAGATATTAATGGACGGCAGATTAATTAGCAAGGACGGCGACCGCCAGTTACCTTTTCCTGCATCAGCTGCCGATGAATGGGCCAGAGGAAAAGTATTACACGTTGGTCTTTTAAGCAGCCTACTCTGTGGATTGCGACCACTAATATGTGATGTTTCAGGGGTGATAACACACTGCCGATCCGGCGAAGAGGGCATGGCTGGATGCAAGAGGTGCATCTGCGGCAAGGGCGTCTGGGCCTGCGTGTATAAGAGCTGTCCGGAACCATGTAAGTGCACATTAAGACAGCAGTTTACAGTTGCTTAGGCCTGGGCCTGCCTGTTTAGGCCGTTTGGGCCTGCGCGTATAAAAGCTGTCCGGAACCAGGTAAGTGCACATTAAGGCAGCAGTTAACAGTTGTTTAGATAGTATTTGTATGCATTGTTTGGTGTGTGTAAGTCGGAATGCAGTAGCAAAATGATGTAGTGCAGTAACACCTGATGTAGTGCAGTAGCAGAATGAATGAAGTGTCCTTAAGCTGCGCGTGACGCATTTCTGAACATCGGTTCGTATGGTCTATATCTTACAGCTACAGTGGACACCACATTTTGCGTCTATGTGGCAACATGAGCGTAATATGCTGTCATCATCATCATCGCCGCCGTCACCATCGCACCTCATGAAAAGGTTACGTTTCAAGTAAAACAAATGCATTGCCACAAATGGAAATGTTATAAGTATATCAGCGGAGGGTGCAATTGAATCATTTTCAAACCAGGAAGCACTGGCAATTGTTAGGGAGCCCTTGGCGCACTTTCGCTGCAATGCACGGCGCGACGCGAGCATAGGGAGAAAGGACCCTGTTGTCACCATGCTCACTACTACGGCATGTCTGTCCTTTGCAGTCAAACATGATGGAGCGGTGCCGTGTCAGTGGGAAGGATCTGAAGCTATGCCGCGACTGATCCTCGGTTCTGCCCTCGGCCACTGCAGCTGGAATTAGCAAGACAACAACCAACACGTTCAGAAGCAGCTTTAACCCTCGCCCTGACCTCGCCCCACATAATAGCGCGGAACGATAGAAAGTTTGATACGACCCACCCCTCCGATTTCCAAGCTAAGAAAGATAGAGCCTCGCGGAGAAAACAGTGAATTGGCCTCAACGAGCTCTCGCTATTAGTTTGGATTGTGTTGACAAGGTGCCTAGGTCAATAACTGACCCCATTCAAGCCAGATCAAAAGGCCAGTGACAACTACCATGCCAGACAAAACATGAACGACACAACGGTGTTTCGTGTTTAATTTTGAGCACACTGATGCATTTTATGTGTTTTCAGCATATGTTCATGGTGCAGGGCTCTGTTAATGCGACAGTGTTGGCCCGACATGTGCGATCGACGGCTTCGTCGGTAGCCACCCTGCCGGCCGCGGATCGCGGAGTTTTAGAGGGTTCCTACAAAACCATTCCTCGTTGGAAACCAGGAAAGCTAGAAGCATGCTGGTACGGTCAAAAACACGCGCAACTAACGTCCATTACGCTAGGGAAACTATGGGCGTGATTACACTACACCCAAGGCGCTATCCCCCAAAATCTTATGGGACTCACATCCCCCCCCCCCTCCCCTTCCCCCGCCGCTATCGGAGCGAGAGTTAATACGGTTAATGGGCTTCCTGAATTTGTGAAGACTTCGAGCACAAAAAATGCACGGTGCGCTGGTAAATGGACGCACCAAGAACTGTGGTCACTAAGCAAGGGGCGCCAGCACATCTGATGCACATTGAAATTTGAAGCCATGATCCGGAACAATGCATTCGGTACGAACGCTTGTCTGTGAGAACCCTGAAAATAGATTTTGGATGGCCACAAATGCAGTTTTTGACACCGCTCTGTGGTGCTCAATATTTAATCGGACACGTTGCAACCACCACATCTCTGTGATGTATTGCAAACGGTGTTCTATTAATTATTTTGTATTTGGTTTGAACAATATATTGTCAAGCGGTGCCAATGCTTTGTTTTATTGCATGTTTTATTGCATCACAGTCGTGGTCGTCATCATCGTCTACGACGTGCTCGTCCTTGAGCGCGTCATCGTCATTGACATCATCATCGCCATCGCCATCGTCATTGCCATCGTCATCGCCATCGCCATCGTCATCGTTCTCGTCCTCGTCCTCGTCCCCTGTTCGATAAATATGCTCCTCAACGCGTCATTGTTCGATGACGTTATCGTACCATGCACAACATAAATTGAGATCCAATTCCCAGCTATTTATGGCCAAAGAAATGGTGAGATTTTACTGATATTATCTTGTGGTCATGGACCTTGAAATAGTCTTCCATATAGTTTGGAATGTTTGCGGGCATGTAGAGCTGAAACCAAGATGGCTTTGGAAAAGCATAGTTGTGAACTGCATTAAGATGGCTATTTTTGCTCAAAACTCCATACAAATGTATACTATCTCCTTTAAGAAGAACAGGACTGAGCGTCAAATCGTATTCTTAAGAATATGGCACAATAACCGACTGAGCTAATAGTCCAAACCTTTACTCCTAAAAACAGACAGGGGAAAACGATTTTATCTTTGTGGTCTTCCCGTGTGTTATGCATTTGACATACACGATTATCCACGTCCACTATCACGTTATTCACTGTCACATTTTTCAGCAGCAGAACCGCTGATCCCTGGTAGCACTCTGATCTTTGATTTAACTGCCACTCTTTTCACGTTCTTGCGTCTGTCACAGGTTTAAACGTTGGCCACAGCACTCGGAGTTCCTTTACCTTCGACAGCACTAGGAGATTGGAACGACCCTCTTGGCGATTTTGCACTCGACGTGCCGGCTTTGTCGCGGTGCTCCGTAGAAATGGTTTGCGTTAGACGACCCGTGGCTGGACATAATGCCTAAGCAGTCTTTGCATCCGAGTTTATGTACGTGATCGTTTGCACGTTAGTAATTTTGTTCATTGGACAAAATACCACCTGGAGGCCGTCCCCAAATTACGGAACTCCTTTTTTGCAGTTTACAAAATTTGCCTCCTTTTAGATGCGCACTGGCTACGCTGGGATAAAAACCCTCACGTTGATCACCCTGTGCTAAGCGTAATGTTCCAAACACGTAGCGTCCGTTTGGCCCCGAACTGAATGGGAGATACGACAAAAAAAACAGACATGCTGCTTGTCATGAAAGGAAGTCAGCAGCGTCTGGTTTTCAGGGTTAAAACATGAAACGCCCCAAGCATTATTAAAGGTACATATGAGGGTAGCGTCACGACGTCACCCTCTGTAAAGTATTGCTTTATAACTTTGATCGCGTAGAATATTATGCAACACAAATAATGTCGCGTGTAGTTCGTGCTGTGAAAGCTCTGTATTTCTGTCATCAGTAGGATTTGTGTAAGCTACATTGTCCGTATACCCGGCCACAAACAAGAAGCCGGTTGCTAGCTTCATCAGCATAATGAAAGCTTCAGAGCCAAAGTTAATAACGTTTCTGACGACTGCAGGCGAAGCTAGCGCCAAAGACAGCTGAATTCTGAGGATCACGCAGGCTAACAATCCGACACTAGCGTGCAAGGCAGGATCTGTTGACGTCCGCAGCCAACCAAACCAAATCTAACTGATCCTGCCTTTGCTAATTTCTGACCCCTGCAGGCTTAGTCATAGCCATTGGCGCCATAGCCATTTCTAGGCAGATTACAAACTGCAAAATATCACATATCTCACGAGCTAAACATTAATTACACGTGTTTTTATAAATACGCGCCAGATTGTCCTCTGATAGTTTTGAGTGACACCCAACAACCTAAGACGGCGTTAGTGATGGTGAAAGATGGCCGATACGCGGCGTCCTTCATTGTTTTGTTACGCCTCTGCGAGCTGTCCATCACGGTTATGACGCATCATTCGGCGTCCAACGAGCCATCATCGAGGAACCCGACATTTGCTGCTAAGCATTGAGCAGGAGAGGATTGTCACTATGCTTTCTAAATTCATCGTCCTTTGTGTGGTTTTAGGCGTTGTGAGCAGCTCTCGGAAAGCTACAGGTAAGCGGCTTTATTCTTATCTAAATTGATAATTTTGTAAACGTCATTTCGTTTAACACGCTATTCGCTGAAGACTTTTGCGCAACGTTTAAAACATGTTTGCGAGTTTCATCTTTTGTGATTGCTTTTACAAACTATATTTTAAGCTAATAGTTTTCATCTCATTTAAGAAAACATAAGAATACCTCATTCACATTGAATCCTTTCAGCAAAGTGAAAGAATTCGTGTTTGGAAGTACAAAAAAGACCAGCGTGTGGCGTAACACACGATGGACCGAGATATTCACTAAAGTCAGTTCTAGATATCTTAGGTCATTGCTAAAGCCAGGCTGTAAAGCCCGGGTTAGGCTACTACTTTGTATAGCCTCAAAATACGTCATCTCAAGCTAGTTGCTTGGGATGTGCGCCTGGTGACAGACGTGAAGCGAATAAAAATTTTAAAACTCAACTTGTTTGAACTCAGATAATAGGCCTCATGTAAACGTTTTCTTTTAATTCAATAAAACACATCTAGTGTCACTTGCGGAAAATGCGTTTCCCCGAACGCATGAACTTTGGCCGACTTGTGGCGACCAAATGCATAAACTGCTGCATCATTTTTCAGGGTTGCGGCTCACACGGTGCAACATGGATGCTCGCTGCCCGGGTTATGCACCCTGCTGAGGAGAGAAACTTTCTTTTTTTTATTTCAGCCCCTCGGGCGTATGCGCTGTGAGGACAAATAACAATGTAAAACTCTGTGAGAAGGAAAAATTCCGCAAATAAAATGGAACACACTGGGTGTGGTTTGCGCCAAACCCTCATTTCCACATATTTTTTACTTCGATCGATCGAGTTATGGCGATATAGTGCACGTAAATATACTTTGGAATCATTGCTTTCAGGCTGGCCCAAGCTGTGCAAAACGGATGCTGACTGCTCGCATTACTTTCCCTACTGCGGGGAGGGCAAATGTCGCCGTAAGTAACCTACGTATATTGAACTTGTCCTTCTTGGCCTTTGTTCTGCGAGACGTGCGATAGTTCGGCAAAGACATTAACATGCACGGCATTCACCAGATGCCTTCTCCTCTAACTGTTGCCAATGCGTGGGCCGAGGGAAAAAACACACACACACACACACACACACACACACACAACACCACACACCACCACACACACACCACACACACACACACACCACACACACACACACACACACACACACACACACACACACACACACACACACACACACACACACACACACACACACACACACACACACACCGTGTGTTCGTCTGATCACATCATGGACTGACCACACCTGACCACGTCATGAGATTATCACTCTGTGGATTAACATGTTTGGCGATGTTTCAGCGGTTACAACATTCTGCATTTCCGGCGAACGCGGCGTTGCCGGATGTAACACATGTAAATGCGTACGTCACGGCTGGGCTTGTACAAAAATTTTACTTGCGGGTCATGTAAGTGAATGCATAGCAATTGTTGTGGCAATGAGTTATTGGCATCTAGATGGTGTCTCCAAGTGAATGACCAAATTGAGAGTTTTGTGTCCTGCTATGTCGCGGCACCATTTTTAAAGTTTGATTTCATACACTTTTACTGGTGCATTCCGGGTGTTGTGCAGCTTGCACAACAACATAAGACCCCGATACTTATACAGTTTAACACACGCCCGAGTGGAGGGGTCAAATTGACCCCCGGAAGGTTTTTTCCACAATGGTTTACGAAAGGCGCGGTGTACCCGCTCCAAATTTTGCACAGCTGTAGATAATTGAATAGCGGTTCGTTTGGTTTCCCAAATTTAGTTGCATCTTGCAAGGTCGCTGACTTTTGGCAGGTCCAATCAGACCAGGGTTTCAGAGAAGTCAGTTTCTAGGAAATTGCTCAAACCCATGAAACAACGAAGTGCTAGACGAAGCCGTACACCTCTGATATGCTTCCATAGGCAAAACAATATTGAATAAACAAATCACGTTGACCTGAGGTCAAGTATGAATGTCAGACCAATGTCAAAAACCAACCCGTCTTATTTCTCTAAGGTCTGCCGTATTTGATAGTTTCTGGCGCACATTAAAATTTACTGATAGCACAAGCCACATTATACATTTTCCATGGGCTTCTCAGAGGTCAGAATAAGTCATTGAACTGAAATGACCCATGTTAACGTCTTTTTATTTGAAACATACCGCTTAGCGTAATCTTTTGCACTTAGTAAAATGGAAAACCCAAAGCGGTCTTGCATGATTTTGGTCACTATGACCTTGAAGAGGTCAAGCAAGGTTCCTGACCCTTAATGGGCATGTAACCTTTTGCCTTGAAACAGATATCCAGGCTCCGGTGGCACTTTTGAGACCAACGTGTAATATGACCTTGTTTGACCTTATTTGACACGAAGGCCATGACCTAGAAGCCTCAAAACTTCATGACCTAGGAACCTAAAAATAGAAGAAATAAATGGAGTGCCAATCAACTTCGCATCAAACACACATATTTGCGTGATTTTACGACGTTTCTACTGACTTGGTGCCATGTTTTTCCAATGTATTTCGTGCCGCCTACAGAGACGTTGTCTTTATGCAATGCTTCTGCTCCAGGCTATAGGTTCGTAGCGCCAACGCGTCAGGTGGATTGTGACAGGTTTCATAGCACACGGAATTTTTGTCTCACTTTAAACTCAGCAGACCAAGAAATCAAGCGCGCCGTTAGCGGACCCTCGCCGCAACACACGACGCGACGTCAGCATGGCAGCAGTGGTGCTGTTGTCACCATGCTCACTATAGCATGCCTGTGTCTGCAGATAAGCATAAAGGAGCGGTACCGTGTCGGCTGGCAGGGGACCTGCCACTGTGCCGTTAAATATCTTCGGCACTGCTTCGGCAACTTCAGCTGGAATTGCAAGAGCACGGCCGCCACTTTCAGAGGCAGCTTTGGAGCTGGTAATGGGAGTTTCTGAACGTGTGAAAAATCCGCGCACAAAAAAAATACAATATGCTTTGGGGGATCGCACGCACGAAGAACTGTGAGTCAAGACAAAGAGTACAGACACCTCTGATGAGCTCTGAAACATGATGTGATGATCCAAAATGATGTATTCATCGCAACATCTGTCTGTGATGACCCTGAAAACGCCTCTTTTAACACCACAAATACAGTTTTTGACACCGCTTTCAGGAGTTCTGTATTTCTTTTCACACATAATGCGACCAGACCGAAACCAGCCCAGAACTTTGCGCCCTGACCAGACCTCTGCGACAGAACGCAAACTTTGCTGCACTTCTTATTGTTATTTTGTGTGGAAAATAAACCATCAGGCGGTCACGATGCATCATTCATTTTCATGATGACAATATAGCGGCATCGTCATCGTCACCATCATCGTCATCGTCATCGTCATCGTCACCATCATCGTCATCGTCATCGTGTCACCATCATTGTCATCGTCAGCGTCATCGTCGCCGTCACTCCCATCATTATCACGACCACTACCATTGGCCACACAACCACCACCATCGTTATCACCACCACCATCGCAATCATAACCAAGCATCGCACCCAAAGGCCTCACCATCGTTGTGACCAACAGTGCGACTACCGTCACAACTGCCACCACCATGATGATAAACATCATCATCATGATCACCTTCAGATTCATATTTAGAGAACCATGTGCGAGCACGTATAAGCAACCTTCGCTGATGGTGTAAAGTTCGAAAGGTTCGATAAGGAAGCCACCACCTATTTACTAAGACAAGCAAGTATGAGCGTCCAGTGATGTTCCGCGCCACACGTTCGGGGTGGGGGTCAATTTTAATGTCCAGAAATATGTGTTTTCAAAATCATTTCGGAACGGCGTGGCAGAGCAGCGTCAAAATTCACAGAACTGTAGGCAATGGAATAGCCAAAGTTTTACTTACAAAACTGGATATATGTGGTTAGGCTACTGATAGGTCAAAGTTAGCCCAAGGTTGTCAATGTGGGTAATTTTTAGGTTATCGTTCAGAATGATACGACAACGTAGCTTTAGACTAAGTCATACAACTTTGATTGTCTTTGACAGCTTGACTGTTGAAATCAGGATTAGGACCAAATCATTTTACCTTAGTTTACCTACAGATTCAGATCAAGGTAAAAAAACTCACCACGTTATCAATGGAAAATTTGCCTTATAAGATAGTTTTTAACTACCACTTCGCGTTTTTGGACTACGACGCAGAAGATTTCTTGGTTTGCCTTCATGACGTTCAAGGAAGGTTACTGGCCTAACAGGATCTCAATTAAGCGTTTGCTTTGAGGAGCATGCCGCCCAAGGGCGGTGCTTGGCGCCGATGGTAATTTCGAATATCAAATTAATCCAGAAGGTACGTTGGGTCATTTTCACCTGCTTATGTTAAATTTGGTCACAAACTTACTATTAGCACATTGACACTTTGCATACAAGTGGTACCTAATTTGGACGGGTTGTGTGTAGAGCAGAGACACTGTTGTGGGGTGGGGTTCTGTAATGCTTGCGTGGTGCTTGTGGTGCTTGGTTCTTGCGCTGCACTGCTGCCGGGCTGCCGCTGTATGCCTGTGCTCCGCCGGCGCCGCTGTCACATCTTACAAAAGCGAATTCATATTGAGGAGCCCATTGGCCAGCATACGAGTCAAATGATGCAAGCCCACGACTCAGCACGTTGTGCACCCGACATCATTACATACTCATGTGACTCACAAAGCCAGGATGAGGCGGGTGACCGGGGTATTGGCGGAACGGTAGGCCCGATCAGATACCATGAACGGCTTCTCTCCGTACATGGCTGTGCGCCCCTATGCACGGTACTCCACCTCCATCGCTGAGCTAACGACAATATTTAAGCGAGGCAAAATTGGAGCTATTAAATGCAACAATAATCAATTGCACTGATAACACGCTCAAATTGGCAGGGACACAACGCAAGCGGTGAATTACGTTGGCAGTGGCCGGTGAAAAGCAGCCCTCGCAGCCTCCCTCGGCCTCACACCCGTACCTCTGTGTTGAACGGAGAAGACCACGCAAACTCAGACGACTGGGTTTGCTGGGTTGGGTACGACTGGGCTGGGTACTGGCGAGCTCTCACCGCCCATCAGACCAAATGTAAAACACGTACGCCTACGTCATCGCCGGAGCGTAGGCATGCATTAAAGACAAATACAATTATATGCAATGACTTCTGCCAATGAGTATTTCAAAATGACTTATTGAACGAATGGCGCGCACCATCACGTGCATCTCTAAACACGGACTGGGTTGAGCAATCTTATTTTGTAACTTGGTCCTGCGTTATGCATTTGATCTGTCACTAGGTACCACATTTTTCAGTCTTAGAGCCGCCAATCCCTGTAAGTGGCTTAGCTCCCATTCCCCACGTCCTTATGGTTGCACCAGACATTTGCTTGGTTCACAGTTGTAATTCCTGGTTTTCACTGGTTTGTCCCACAAAGCAGAACCCTGAATCATGTTTCCCTGGTTCTTTCGACAAAATAAAACCGGGGTTCAAGTTCTTGCTAGCTCTTCTGATAAACCAAGATCCTGGATCTTTGGATCCAAGATTGGACCTTGCGCTGGTATTTCGACAAAACAAAACCATGGATCTTTGTTCCGACTAGTTCCTTCGACAAAGCCATATCCTGGATCCTGGAAATTCTCACACAGCGCACCCTTACAAAGCTCTGTTCTCGCACCACATGAAATTCACACACCATCGGGCAAGTCAAACGGTATGTCCTGATGGCACCACTGCAACCAACATAGCATTACTCTTAGTTGAAGACCTTTGCCTCTGGACGACCCACAGATTCCTGCTTGAATGAAAAAGCTAAAGATAATGTTTGACACTTGAAGATAAGGAACCAAACATCATACATGATGGCGTAAGCTCGCTTGTAACCACTGGTCAACTTTGAAGTGAAAAACTGCTCTGGAAAACATTATTTCTGTTTTGGGCGAATACATTCGGTAATATCTCACTCATTGCGTGATCGTACTTTGCATAACATTGATTTAGAGTCAATTGACGGCCGTATTATTCTGGAAATCGTGCTCGCAAACGTCAGATATAAGCGACTCGACAATTATATTTTGCTTGGCTTGATCGCCGCGTTGCCAATGGCATGGCATGATTTGAATGACTATTTTAGCGTCAGGGATGCCTGGGCGAACTTAAAGTAGCCTGAGCAATATAGTCTGTGCATGTTTGCGGACGTGTGGCTCAGAAACTAAACGGACTTAGGTCTTAGGAAAGGCAGGACTGGGAATTACATCAAATGATATTCAAGATGGCCGGTTCAGCTCAAAACGTAACACAAAAAGGGAGCACACCCTTTAAGAGCCACATAACACATACATGCGAAACAGTCGGCATTTACTGATATGCCCACTACAGCTAATAAGGCTTTACTGCTAGTTAAGATGGTTTCCTGACGCATGAGTACATGACACCTGAAGCTACGTGCTTATCATTGCCGGACAGTGGGGTATCTGTTATGAATGGTGCAGTAATCAACTTCATCAGATCTGGCAATGTCCAGATAGATTTCAAGGTAATAAAAACACTGCTGTTATCTCAGTTTTTCAACCATCAAGGTATCTCTAAGATGCTGTCAAACTTCCAGCTAACAAGAGTTGCAAAAGGTTTTTTTGTTGTAAATATGTTGTATTTTCCGGCTGACGGGATGTGGCGGATGGGCCTGACTTTTTAAACATGAAATATTTGCCTTCTCAAGGTAGGGCCGATATTGATTGAACGGCGAATGTTTGTTATGCACTTACGGAAAAGAAACAGGAAAGGAAACGATCCAGACCCGCAAACTCATAGAACTTCCATTGTCCATGCTGTCAAATGTAAACAAAAAGTGAATAGCTACGTGTAATCTGTCTATGTTGTGTTCATGTTCTTCTCGCTTTCAAATTTGCAATTTCCTGTCAAATGATGTCCTTGCTGTTAATCAAATAAGGATGTGTCCATGCTCGCATTTTAAAAGCAATCAGCTCACTGCGTCAGAGCCCCAGGCTTATAACAGATGATATGAGTGAGATGTTGGCCAGAAATCTTACATGCGACACGTAATACATGAGCGGCCTCTGTAGCATTAGAAGTTGTATAACATCTGTTGTGTGCGATCTGTTGCATTAGAAGCCGTATCGCCTGGCCGTGCATCCATTAGAAAGCAACGTTGCGTAGAAGTCATAACGTGACAGTTATCTGGTTCTGCCGGTGGAAGCATTTGTATTAGGAGCATTGACCGCACACAGTCACAAACCAGTAGCCGGCGGCTTATTTCACGAGGATGTTGAAAGCTAAGAACTAAAACCCGGTTCTGAAGGCTGTGGATGAGGATTACGCCGGAATCAAAAGCCGTGGTCGAGTTTGGTGCATGGTAACTTCCCCCGAGACTAACGTCAGGCCGGAAAAACGGGCGCCATCGGGGGACAGGGCCGCCTGCTGGATTATCTATGTGCGTTTCTAGAATGATAATTATATCCATTTGTTGTCCTAAAAAGCACTTTTTCAGCCCAAGTAATCTACATGCGCATGCAAGTTATAACGTGACATGTGCGGATCAAAATCATGCACCTGTTATGCATCTACTCCGCACATTTCTTTTTCATAAGTTCGCATTAGTCCCAGTGTTGATAGTCCGTCCTATGATGTCGTTAGTGATCGTAAAAGGTGGCCGATACGTGGTGTTCTCCATCACTTTGTGACGCCTCTGCAAACTGTCCATCACCGCATGACGCATTCGGTTTCCAACAACCATCGTTGACGGGCCCGACATTTACCGCTTAACACTGAGCGAGTGAAAATGGCTGCCATGCTCGCTAAGTCTGTCGCCATTTGCCTCGTTTTAGGCATCTTGAGCAGCCCAAAGACAGTTCAAGGTAAGCAGCTCCGTGAATGTAACTTACGCGCTTTGGAATCAACATATCATTTTTTATATGTGCCATGAATTTGACCACGCGGCGCATTTGACGTGTACACCAGCTGCTCTCTTGCCAGGCAGGCATGAGGTCGCTGTTCACGCTCCAGGTGAAGGCGTTTACGCACTTAATGGTCATTCGGACATTATACTGATTTCTCGGCCGAAACATCAGTGCTCAGTTCTGCTAAGATATTACAATGTATCCTCCTGACCCACCTGACTCATTATCTGTGAGCTACCCGCTTTTCGTCCTAGAATATGTCTGAGATGTTATTCTCTTCAGCATGCACCCGTGAGAGGACAGGGCGCGACATTAGGCTAAGCACTACCGCAGTGTTTTAGATCACAGCTTCAAGCTACAGTGGTGACGAAACAAACAGTATAGCGTCGTATGCTTTGACCACAGTGTTACTATGCCGTTTGTTCAATGTACTTTCACGATGTTTAAAACTGATAATTTTTTCGGTTTTCAGCTAACAAAAAACTTAAATCGGCTTATTTGCTTGCTACGGCTTCCACTTTGTCCGAGACAAACACGGGCTATATTTCTTGTTCACCCTCAATCTGCCAGAATTCAGCCGTTCCGGTAGCTCACTTGATTGGACCGTCTGTGCTCCGACCTACCCCATCCGGTGCTCTTATCCTCGTTCTTAATTTATCATGAATCCTCGCGACGCTCCGCCTGTCCGAGACAGGTTGTCTGCGCCAGCCACGAGGGGGCCGAGAGGCCCGCTGGAGCGGGACCCTCTTTCAGGTTGGGTTATTTTAGTTCAATGACACTGCTCACAGAAAATATTCAGTGATCACTCCTTGCCGTAAATGCATAGTGATCATTTCAACCCAGTTGTAGTGGAAGCGAGGCTTGTGGTATAAGAGAAGTAAATAGATGATTTTTATTTGACTGCTCCACATTTAAACATATTGAGTCAAACATAATTTACTACTTGGGTAGTTTACATTAATAAGCTACCAAGAACGCTTCTTTTTGCCCAGAATTATTTATGCAATTAATAGTTAAACCTGATATAACCATTGTGGTGCAACGACATTCTTGCTGTTGATAGTCCTTCGACATTGTTAAATCAGTTGTTACCAGTTATTCATAAATTATAAGCTGCTGTGTCATAGGCTTGACAAAGAATAGTCAATCAATGTGGTACATTGTGTAATGTCATGGGCCAACAGCTTCATTTTGGCGCCCCCCTCAGTGCCGTACTGCGGCATGACATAATGAACAACCATATGGTTTTTCTACTGCAATCCATGCTGCTTTCATAACAAATTCCATCACGAAAAGATGGGTTAAGCGGGAACTGTTGTATCGGCTTCCCATCTGACATATGACTGACCAAAAACACATGATGCAATATAGAAATCGCTTTCAGCAAAGCAGACAAACAATGCGTGGCATCACTTGCTCACCCTGTTTCGAGGAATCCACAAAACGCAGGTGAGAAAGATGCAAACACATTTTCCACTTCCACAGTCATGCAACATGCTGCAGCCATCAGGCTGCTTGTTAAGCAATAACAGGAAAATTTTACATGTGGTGAGGTGACGCTGCAAACATGCTAACCTTGCACAAGGCCGGAGACACGACAAATCCATGTAGCTATGGTTGGATGGGCAAAATGCAAAGAAATGATGAAGCTGCCAGCGCACACAAGGCTCACGATACGAATTATATTAAGTGCTATCCAAGACACCAACAGCAATACTTTTCCACCTTTCTCAGCACCCAGCATCTCACGCAAGTTGCAGTGCCTACGTCATTGATGAATCACGAGCAATGTTCGCCTGCATACGAAATTTGCCACGACAGTACAGTGCGCAGCAGTGGTAATACAGCTCTACATTTTCGGAATTCTTTAGGGAAAGACAATTTTGCAAAGCCATATAATGTGAGCCTACATTAAGCATGTCCATTACTGAGCTGCACGCACCAACCCCTACTGCCAAAATGAATTGCTAATATAATCATATGCAATGGATTAATCGCATGCTGTAATACCTCAATGGGTTCAAAATGTTGGCAAGATCATAGTGAAGTACCAGCTTGCCTTTGTACACCCCTGTAACATAGGTGCTAGTGTTTCTCTTAGTTTGCGGGCTATCCTTTGTTATGTTCAAACACAAACATGAAGGTAGAGGCAGGTAACAACATATCACATTTTATTTGGAGTCAGTAGCCCTGAAGAATACCAAAACAATGCTCTCTCTCAGAAGTACAAACCTCGCACGCATACTTCACATCACATCAATATCAATACAAGCCACTGGCACACGCCACCAGTTATCATACACATTTCAAGCCCCCGATTCACGCTCTTTTGTCAAAGAAGTCCATAAAAAAATCAAATATGTCCGTCCCGGCGGCTCAGTTGGTTAGAGCGCCTCCTTTCCAATCCACCCACCCGTGGCGGGGTGGTTTCGGGTCGCTTAAGGGCGTTCGCTATTTGCCCATGACAGGTATGGCCTGCGGCCGGTGGCAGCGGTCGCGCTGAAGGCCAGTTGACGTCAGAGTGCATGACGGACCGTGCCAAGCATTGCGGCACGTTGAGCTTTCGCCACCAAATTTCTGCCGTTGACATGGAATTGCGCGATCGGGTGGTAGGGGTCAGGGCTCACACAACAAAACACTGCTTAGCGTTAGGTCTGGTCCCAGAAATCCATCCATTCAAAGGGTTCGGATACAATTGCAAAAAAGAAAAAAAGTGTGATATCACGCTTACACAGCTCGCGGGACTATCAAATTGCAGGTTTTCTTGCAATTTTTGCACATATTTTCAGTCATGACACCGCATTTCACCGTCATATCCATTCAAAACAAAGTCCCAATTGGTGTTTATGGCAATGCGGCTCAAGACGTACCTGTAGAACACAAATTTTTGTTCAAAATTAGAGTTGTACAATACGTGTGAAATGTCTAGTGAAATATATACCTAAAATTACTGTAAGTTTCCCTAATTTCATAATGCCTGGCTAACCCATAAACCCGTGCAAGGTTCAATCCTCCTGTAGACAACGCGCCGACCGGTCTGTCTGTAAGAAATACGGCAGAAGAAGAGAAAAAAAAGCGCCAGCAAGGGAACAAGACAGATTTGCCGTCGCTTCTTCTGTTTTTATCACTTTTGAAGGAGTGCCCGTCATTTAAGTGCTGTACTTTTTTGCAGGCAGTGGTGTTCTTTTTTATAATGTTGACCTGTGGCCTAGAAATAAGGAGAACTGACCCGTTCACGACGAGTGCCGTACAACCTGCAAGTGCCCAAGCTTACGTTCGCGACAAGCATTCAGCAGCGAAATCTTGCTAACAGCCAATCACCTTCCGCGCATTGTATCATACGTGCCGCATCATCCCTTTTCCGAATGTAGCAGCGGCCATGCTCTTTTGACCATAAGTAGAGAACAGCTACAGTATGAATGCGATCGCATGACGTTTCTATGACGTCACTAATCCCGGGGCAACTTTGAAATAGGCTCCAAATAAACCTTTTCGCACTTTTGCGGGCGTGTAACTCAGGACCAGAGGGTTTTGGGTCTTAAAAGGGACGTGACCGTAAACTTCATCAAAAGGCCCTCAAGATGGCTATTTCAGTTCAAAACGCCACACAAATGCGGAACATCCCCTTTAACTGGCCGTGGGGGAGTGTGCTCTGCTAGCTAAAATTAAAACGCAAAACCCTTTTAGAAGGAAAACTTCCGGTAAGAGAACAAAATGCATTGGGCGTGTGTTGCGGCGAAGGCCCCTTTCCTCATCCTTTGACTTTGATGGGCCGAGTCACGGCGATCTAGCGCATGACATTACACTGTGGAATATGATTTTTCAGGCTGGAAATCCAAGTGGTGCAGAACGGATGCTCACTGCTCGCGATATGCTCCCTACTGCGGGGAGGGCAAATGTCGCCGTGAGTAGCCTGTTTACGCTAACTTTGTCGTTCTTTGCCGTTTGTTCTGCGAGGTGTGCGTGTTTCGCCAAAGACATCACAAGGACGGCGTTCACCAGATGCCGTCTTTGCAATGCGTCAACCATTGCTAATGCACACGTTTCCTCTACCAGTTACCGATGCAATAGACCAAAGAGGACACGACATGCGCTGTGCTCACCTGATTACCTTATTGCTATGCTGTATTAATGGTTGTAAAAGTTGATCTGTGATGTTTCAGCGGTGACAAAATTCTGCAGATCGGACGAAAAGGGTGTGGCTGCGTGTAACGCATGCCACTGCGAGGGCCATCACTGGAGCTGTACGGAAATTGGCTGCGCGAAAATTGTAAGATCGTTCATTGTTAAGGATTTGTAACGTTTGTTAGATAATGTATATATATGCTATATATATAATATATTAAGTATCTATCTCTCCTCTCTCTCTCTCTCTCTCTCTCTCTCCTGCTCTCTCTCTCTCCTCGTCTCCTCTCTCCTCTCCTCTCTGTCTCTCGCTAAATCTCTCTCTCATCTCTCTCTATACACCATAATGTACCCACCTGTGCGTACCGGTGGGGAATACAGAACATGTTGGCACACATTCATGGACACCTTTTTAAAACTTGATCATAACGCAATGTTGACGGTGCATTTAGGGTGCCATAGTCATGTCAACAACACGTGTAACAGGTGACACTTCCTCACAGTTTGATGAATGCTTTCAAACCGTTGCCACAAACGTGCAACGAAATAGAAGAATAAAAGAAGTAGCATTAGGACGTTCGCTGTAGAATTTCTGAACAACGGTATTTCTAGTCTTTGCATTTTACTGGTAGCGTGGAACGACATTTTTTTGTAATGCATTTCGGCTACATGCGGCATAATGCATTGTCATATATCATTATCGCCATTATAATCATTGGGTACTTATGAGAAGTTCGCGTTTCAAGTAAAATATCCGTAATGACAGTGTCATCATGTGGAATTGTCATAAACATATCAGCACAACAAAAATATGTGACCCAGGCCAAAACTAAGAACACTGATCATTTTAGTTGGTTGACTCTTTTCGCCGTCATAACCCGGCATAAAGCCAGTATATTAGCAATGGTCCTCTTGCCTCCATGCTCACTACAGCACATCTGTGTTTGCAGTCACCATGATGGAGGCAGTACCGTGTCGGCTGGCAAGGGACCTGTCGGGATGCCGCCATTGATCTCATTACCGCTTCGGCAACTACAACTGGAATTGCAAGACAACAGCCAAAGCTTTCGGAAGCAACTTTAAAATCGTTCATGCGCTCTCTTATTTTCGAGGGCTATGAGCACAAAAATGCAATATACCCTGGGAACGCGTGCACCAAGGGCCATTGAACAGGATAAAAAGCACTAATACTTTGATACACTCCAAAAGTTGTGTTAACGATCTGGTCTAGCGGGTTAGGTTGCAAACAGCTTCTGCGAGGACTCTGAACATGTTTGGAATTTGATGGTCACAAGTCAGCAGTTTTTATATTGCTGTATGGTATTCACGGTTTTTTTTGCGCAACCAGAACAACCGAACGGATCTCTGCAATGGAATACAAACTTGCTGCATGGCATTATTTTTGGCATGTTCAATCATCGAAAATATACTGGCAAGAAGTTGCGAATGTATTATTATTTATTTTCAGGGTCATCACCACCAGCCAATCGTCATCGTTATCGTATCCTGCTAATCGGTCATCGCCATCCTCATCGGTCATCGCCAGTCGCTAATAACCATCGTAATCATCGTTCGTTATCCGTAACCATATCATCATCACAACTTACCACTATCATCGCCAAATCATCGCCATCATAAGCATACTATGCATGAACGACATGGTCTCACCACTGCTGTAGCGATCAGTACAACCACGACCGCTATAGGTAAACACTATGACCATATTCGTCACCATTATCATCACCTCCACCATCACACGCTTAGAACCACACGTGCATGCACAAGAGCCTTCGCTGACGATGTAGAAGCGCGAACGCTTGAATCAGGACGCCGATCGAAGAAGATTGCAGGGCTTATCAATCAACAAGAAAGCAGCTTTAACAGTTTTAATGGGTTGCTGATTTTGTGGGAACTTGGAGCACAAAAATGCAATATGGCATGCGGAAACGTACGTACCAAGGACTGAGCAGGACAGAGCGACTTTTGATGCGCACTGAAATTTGACGTAATGATCTGAATTAAGACGTTCGGCTCTAGCACCTGTCTGTGAAAGCCATGCTTTTTTAAAGCCGATAGTGCGTTTTTGGGCAGTTATCTCTCGAGCGATAGAAATAAAACATTGCTGTATTTATAATCGCTTTTTGAATGTATCTGAAAAATACAAAGCCAAACGACGATCACACATTGTTTCATTTCGGAAAATCATCGCCATCGTCGTTGTCAGCTTCATCATTATCGTCATCTTCATCGTCATCGTCATCGCCATCGTCATCATCATCGTCGTCGTCATCATCATTGTCATTGTCATTGTCATTGTCATTGCCATTGTCAGCGTCATAGTCATCGTCACCATCACCACCACCGCGGCCACCACCACCACCACCAACACGTTGTTGCAAGTCCCCACACCCGACGTTCTAGAACACAAGTGTAAAAAGGAGTTAGTCTCGTATGCCATCTACAGCCCTTCCCATTTGGCAGTGACTTTTAAGAATGAGCTTTCATGTAGCATCAGACAGGGGCGCAGCTAAAGTTTGCGATGAAGGTGCTACCAGGATTTGCAGCGATGGTGGGGGCTGTTTATCTTTTACCAGCGAGTCACAGACGTTAACAGGTATAGTACCTGGCGTATCAATGAGTCATCAGAGTTGGTTTGCCCTGGTGCCTTTGAGGGTTGTTTCAGCTCCGTGTCGCGCATGTTCACCCGGCTATCCTGTAGTCTTGCGGCTTGACTACGGCTGTTTGACTCTACATGTCCCTGCCTACGGTAACGTTTATGAGATGTAAAAGCAAAATGGTGTTCCTGATCACTAGATTTAGAACCATACTCACAGGTGCCATGATGAAAAACTGCGCTTGAACCTGACGGTGGGGCCCTATAGCCCCATGACCTCCCCGCCCCTCACCAGACAATATGAAACCAATTGTATATGTGTGAAAAGCATTACGCAAAATCTGCATGGCATGCGACACAATTTACAGGGTGGAAAACCTATGGGACTTTTCCATCCTACAAACGCTACCGCAGGCAGGGACATGCAGAGTTAACAGCCTTAGCCAAGCCGCGAGACTACAGGATAGCCGAGTGAACATGCACGACATGGAGCTGAAACAACCGTTGAAAACACCAGGGCAAACCAACTTTGATTACCCATTGGTACGGCAGTTACCTGTTAACGTCTGTGACTCGCTGGTAAAAGATAAACAGCCCCCACCATCGCTGCAAATCATGGTAGCACCCATCGCAAACTTAAGCTGCGCCCCTGTCTGATACCACCTGAAAGCTCATTCTTAAGAGACACTGCCAAATGGGAAGTGCTGTAGATGACATACGAGACTAACCCTTTTTTGCACTTGTGTTCTAGAACGTCGGGTGTGGGGACTTGCAAGGGTGTTAGTGGTGGTGGTGCTGGCGGCGGTGGTGGTGATGGTGACGATGACTGACCCTGGCAATGACAATGACAACAATGACAATGACAATGACAATGATGATGACGACGGCGATGATGATGGCGATAGCGATGACGATGACGGTGAAGATAACGATAATAATAAAGGTGGGAATGACGATGGCGATGATTTTCCGAAATGGAACAATGTGTGATATTCGTTTAGCTTTTTGTATTTTTCAGATACAACCAAAAAGCGATCATAAAGACAGCGATGTTTTATTTCTATCACCCAAAAGATAGATGTCCAAAAACGCACTATTGCCGGCTTAAAAAAACGTGTTTTTTTACCGACAAGCGCGAGCCGAACGTCTTAATTCAGATCATTACGTCAAATTTCAGTGCGCATCAAAAGTCGCTCTGCCCTGTTCAGTCCTTGGTACGTACGTTTCCGCATGCCATATTGCATTTTTGTGCTCCAAAGTTCCACAAATTCAGCAACCCATTAAAACTTTAAAACTGCTTCCGAGAGTGGCGATTGTTCTTTTGCAATTCCAGCTAATGCTGCCGAAGCGGTACCGAGGATGATTCGCGGCATCCCATCGCAGTCTCTCGTCAGCCGACGTGGTACCGCTCCACGAAAATAAATCACAAACACACAGATCCGCGGTAATAAGCCTGGTGACAGCAGTGGTCGACACGACCACTGCTGCTGCACTGGCGTTGTGCAATGCTATTACGGTTAAAGAGGTTGCCAATGGCTGTTAAATTGCTTGGAGTACTAAGTGCTTGTCTGCACGGTTTCAAGCTTGGTGAAATGTTTCGCACGGTATTAAACCTGCGACACACCTCCTTAAAGCTTTGTCACTGCGAATCACTTACTTGAAGCGTAAATGGCAGATAAAAAGGGCGTAAATCGATACATGTCACTAAATACATGACGCAAAATGTGATCTCAACCGCAGCAGAACCATTATAACATCACGTGACACCATACACAAAAGGGCTTTATGCACTGTTTAATGACGCCTCTTTATTTCGCTGTTGTTTACACTGCAGGGCCCTGGGACTCTGTTACGTATACGAGCTGCGCGATGTCCGAAATGCACCGATAAAGTGCATGATTATTTCGTTTTAAGGGTTGTCATAAGAGGATACACAATCCCACTATGCAAATTATCTCGTCAGTAATTGACAGGCAAACACTATATCTATTCATATAATATATAATATATATTATATATATATAATATATATATAGGGTTTGCCTGTCAATTACTAACGAGATAATTTTTATAGTGGGATTGTGTATCCTCTTATGACAACCCTTAAAACGAAATAATCACGCACTTTATCGGTGCATTTCGGGCATCGCGCAGCTCGTATACGTAACAGAGTCCCAGGACCCTGCAGTGGAAACAACAGCGAAATAAAGAGGAAATAAATTAAAAAAAGAAAAAAAAGAAGAAGAAGAAGAAGAAGAAGAGAGAGAGAGAGAGAGAGAGAGAGAGAGAGAGAGAGAGAGAGAGAGAGAGAGATAGAGAGAGAGAGAGAGAGAGAGATAGAGAGAGAGATATATATAGAGAATACATATATATATATAATTATGTATTATAATATATATATATATATATATATATATATATATCTATATATATATATATCTATATCTATATATCTATCATATCTATATGTTATATATCTATATACACATATATATATAATATATATATATATATATACACATATGTAAAGGTGTACCAAAAATAGTAAATATACGCATGCACTACCATCCGCGGCCAAGTTTTGTACAACCCCAGAGGCCGCTCTATCACCACGTTAGTAGCTGTTGCATCGAGCCCTGCCCTGTTCGCCGCATTTGGAGCGCATTGTCGACGCTGAAACATCACCGAACAATCAGTGATCAGGTCGCATAGTGATCATCCCATGACGCCAGTAGATGTGGTCAACCCATGTGCTGATCAGATTATCACAGGATGTGTGTTTTGCCTTGGCCCATTGCATCAGTAACCGTTATTAAAGGCATCTGATGAGCGCTGTCCTTGTTTATCAATTAACGCTGCAATCTTCTCCGATCGGCGTCCTGATTCAAGCGTTCGCGCTTTTACACCGTCAGGGAGGGCTCTTGTGCATGCACGTTTGGTTCTCAGCGTGTGATGGTGGTGATGATAATGACGACGAATATGGTAATAGTGTTTACCTACGGCGGGCGTGGTGGATGTACTAAGTACTACAGCAGTGTTGAGGCATATGGTGGTGATGCATAGTAATGATTATGATGACGGTAGTGGTA
>NW_023596461.1:16633596-16663596 GCF_011947565.3 Pollicipes pollicipes | reverse complement strand
CCCCGTTTAAATATTATCGTCAGCTCACCGATACAGGTGGAGTGCCGTGCTTATGGGCACACAACCATGTACGGGGAGAAGCCGTTCATGGTACCTTATCGGACCTACCTTTCCGCCAATACCCCGGTCACCCGCTTCATCCTAGCTTTATGGGACACATGAGGATGAGTTGATGTCGGGTGCACAAAGTGCTGAGTCTTGGTTTGCATCATTTGACATGCTGGGAAATGGACTCCTCAAGATGAATTCGCTCTGAAAGGAGACGTGACAACGGCAGCCGGCGGAGCACAGGCATACAGCGGCAGCCCGGCAGCAGTGCTGCGCAAGCCACCTCACCACAGAACCCCCCACTTCACAAACGGCCCCTCTGCTCCACACACAACCCGTCCAAATTAGGTACCACTTGTATGCAAAGTGTCATTGTGTTAATACGGAGTTTGTGACCAAATTTAACATAAGCGCGTGAAAACGACCCAAAACACCCTTCGGATAAATTTGATGTTCGGAATTACAATCGGCGCCAAGCCCTGCCCCTGGCGGCGTGCTCCTCAAAGCAAACCCTTGATTGAGATCCTTTAAGGTCAGGAACTTCCCTTAACCGTCATGGAGGCAAACTAAGATATCATTTGCGTCGTTGTAGTCAAGAAGCTCGAAAAAATCGTCAAAAACTATCTTACATGGCAAGTTTTCCAGCAATTACGTGGTAAGTTTTTGACTTTGATGTGAATCCGTGGGTAAACTATGGTACAAAATTGATCCTAATCCTAATTTCAATAGCCGAGTTGTCAAAGACAATCAAAGTTGTATGACTTAATCTGAAGGTACGTTGTCATATCGTGCTGAACGATGCCCTTAAAATTACCTACGCTGACAACCATGCGCTGAATTTAACCTGCCAGTGACCCCACCATATATATCCAATTTTGTAAGCAAAATTTCAGCTATTCCATTGCCTAAGGCCTGTGAGTTTTGATGATGCCATCCCACGCCGTTCGGCAATAATTTTGAAAAACATATTTTATGGCGTTAAAATTGGCCCCAACCGAACGCGTGTTGGAGAATATCACTGGACGTTCACACTTACTGTCGTAGTAAACAGATGGTGGCTTTCTTTCGAACCTTTACACCATCAGCGAAGATCGCTTTCACGTGCTCGCACATGGTTCTCGAGATATGATTCTGAAGGTGGCCATGTTGATGATGTTGTGGCCATGTTGTTGATGATGTTTATTGTCATGGTGGTGGCAGTGGTGGCGATAGTCACACTGTTGGTAACAGCGATGGTAAGGCCTATGGTTGCTGATGCTTGATTATGATTTCGATGGTGGTGGTGATGACGATGGTGGTGGTTGTGATGCCAATGGTGGTGGTCGTGATAATGATGATGGTGACGACGACGATGACGATGACGATGACGATGACGATGACGATGACAATGACGATGACGATGGTGATGACGATGGTGATGACGATAACGACGACGATGACGATGACGCCATCTTGTCATCATGAAAGTGAGTGATGCATCGTGACCGCATGATGGTTTATTTTCCACACAAAATAACAATAAGAAATACAGCAAAGTTTGCGTTCTATCACAGAGGTCTGGCCAAGGCGCAAACTTCTGGTCTGGTTTCGGTCTGGTCGCATTATGTGCGAAAAAATACAGAACTCCTGAGAGCGGTGTCAAAAACTGCATTTGTGGTATTAAAAAAGCGTTTTCAGTGTCATCACATACATATGTTGCGATGAATACGTCATTTTGGATCATCACATCATGTTTCAGAGCTCATCAGAGGTGTCTGTACTCTTTGTCTTGACTCACAGTTCTTCGTGCGTGCAATCCCCAAAGCATATTGTATTTTTTTGTGCACAGATTTTTCACAAGTTCAGAAACCCACACTACCAGCTCCAAAGTTGCCTCTGAAAGTGGTGGCCGTTCTCTTGCAATTCCAGCTGGAGTTGCCGAAGCAGTGCCGAAGATATTTAACGGCACAGTGACAGGTCCCCTGCCAGCCGACACGGTACCGCTCCTTTATGCTTATCTGCAGACACAGGCACGCTATAGTGAGCATGGTGACAACAGCACCACTGCTGCCATGCTGACGTCGCGCCGTGCATTACGACGCGGGAGTCCGCTAAGGCACGCTTGATTGCTTGGTCTGTTTGGTTAAACTGAGTCAAAAATTCCGTGTGCTATTAACCCCTGCCACATCCATCTGAAGCATTGGCACTGCGATCCTATAGCCAGAGCGCAAGCATTGCATTAAGACAACGCATCTGTACATGACCCGAAACACAAGAAGAAATATGGTACCCAGTGAGCAGAAAGGTCGTAAAATCACGCAAATATATGCGCTTGATGCGGAGCTAATTGGCACTTTATTTCTTTCTTTTATAAGCTCTCACGAGTGTGTGGTAGACTCGAGACATTGTTAATACGCGCCCCGGGTGGCCGGTTGGATAACCCTTCGCTCGTTTGGGCGGTCAATTTGACCCCCGCCGAGATTTCGGCAACTAAGACAACCTAGAGACACCAAATTTTACAAACGTGTGTGTGATTTGTACGTGAATTCAATTAGGTAAGTTTTTGATGGTTCTAGGTCATGACCTTTGGGTCATATAAGGTCAAACAAGGTGATATTCCACGATCTTCTCAAAAGTGCCACCAGAACCTAGATAATTGTTCCCAAAGCAAAGGTCACGTGCTCATGTAAGGTCAGGACCTTGCTTGATCTCTTCAAGGTCGTAGTGACCACATCATACAAGACTCGCTCTGAGTTTTGCTTTTCAAGAACGTGCCCAAGATTTCGCTATGCGCTATGTTAGTATGTTTCAAAAAACACTATGTTGTGTCATGGCCTCATGTTTTAGGTGGAAGGACCTATTCCGACCTCTAAGAAGTCCATGGAGTATGTAAGAATGTGGTTCCTGCCATCAGTAAAATTCGAAGTATGCACACAGAAGGCTGTCTAATACAGCAGGCCTTTAGAGTAGAGGAACTGGTTGGTTTTGACCTTGGTCTGACCTTCATAATTGACCTTGGCCAAGGCGATTTTGCTTCATCAATATTTTTTGCTTACGGCCGCATATCCAGAGGTGTACGGCCTTCGTCTAACATCCGCTGTTCATTCACATTGAGCGATTTCCTAGAAATTGACTCGCTGAAACCCTGGTCCTGATTTGACCTGCCATAGGTCGGTGACCTTGCAAGATGCAACTAAATTTGTGAACCAAACGAGCCGTGATTCAATTATCTACATCTGTGCAAAATTCGGCGCGGCTACGCCAACGGCGTTCGTAAACGATTCTGGAAAAGAACTTCCGAAAAAAACCTTGGACCCTCCACCCCAAGCGCGTTGTTAAACTGCAATAAGTATCGGGGTCTTACGCTATTTGTGCGAGCGGTACAACACCCAAAATGTACCGGTAAAGTGTATGTATCAAACTTTAAAAGAGTGCCATAACATAGCACGACACAAAACTCTCACTTTGGCCCATTCACTTGTAAACGCTATCTAGCTGCATGTAACTTAGGCCATAACAATTGTCATGCATTCACTTACATGACGGGCAGTTAATGTAGGTACAAGCCCAGCCGTGACGTACACAGTTACATCTGTTACATCCGGCAACGCCGCGTTCGCCAGAAATGCAGAATGTTGTAACCGCTGAAACAGCACCAAACATGTTATAATCCACAGAGTGGATAATATATGACGTGGTCACATGTGGTCAGTCCATGATGCCATCAGGACGAACACGCGGGTGTTTTTGTGGCTGTACGTTTCTACTTCGGCCCCACTGCATTGTTTACCGTTAGAGGAGAAGGCAATTTAGGTGATGCCGTGACATGCATGTTTTGCCAAACTATGCACGTCCTCGTAGAACGAAGGGCCAAAAACTAGGGGGAAGTCAATATACGTAGGTTTACGGGCTTACGGCGGCTATTTGCCCTCTCCGCAGTAGGAGAAGTAATGCGAGCAGTCAGCCATCCGTTTTGCACAACTTGGGCAGCCTGAAGCAGAATTATGGCCCACAGTGTACTTGACATGCACTATGACCAGGTCGTAAACTCGATCGATCGCAGTAAAAAAGATGTGGAAAGAAGCGTTTGGCGCTAACCACACCCGATGCGTTTCATTTTATAAGCATAATTTTTCTTTCCGGTAGAGTTTTGCATTTGTATTTGTCCTCGCAGCTCACAGGCTTGCGTGGCTGAATAAGAAAAGAAGTTTTTCTCCTCAGTAGGGTGCATGACCCGGGCAGTGAGCATCCATTTTGTACCATGTGAGCCACAACCCTGAAAAATGATGCAGCAGTTTATGCATTTGATCGCCACAAGTCGGTCAAAGCTCATGCATCCGGGAAGACACATTTGCCGCCAGTGACAGATGTGTTTTTATTGGGTTATAGCAAGGCATGCAGGATATAAGCCTATTATCCAAATGCAAGCAAGTTGAGGTTTAATATTTTTATTCGCTTCACGTCTGTCACAAGGCGTTCATCCCATGCAACTAGCCTGAGATGACGCATTTTGAGGTAATACGGAGCAGTGGTCTAACCCTGGCTTTACAGCCTGGTTTTAGCAATGACATAAGATACCTAGAACTGACTTCAGTGAATATCTCGGCCCATCGTGTGTTACGCCACACGCTGGTCTTTTCTGTGATTCCAGGCCCGAATTCTTTCACTTTGCTGAAAGCATTGAAGGTGAATGAGGTGATCTTATGTTTCTCAAACGAGATGAGAGCTATTAGCTTAAAACATAGTTTGTAAAAGCAATCACAAAAGATGAAAGTCGCAAACAGATTTCAAACGTTGCGCAAAAGTCTTCAGCGAATAGTGTGTTGCTACTATGGTCTAAACACTGTGGAAGTACCGGCCTATCATCATATTCTGTTCTCTCACGGGTGTATACTGAAGAAATCACCGCACCAAGCATATTCTATGATGAAATAGACAGTTCAGAAGGCATTAGCCATGTGCATCAGGAAGCTATGCTGCAACATTTAGCAGAATTGAATATGATTTGTTATGGAAAACCCGTGAATGCTCGAATGGTGATAAAGTACGCAAGCCTTCCACCTGGGGCGCGAGCAGCGACCTCCTAAATTTAAATGTAGACAGAGCCGCTTGCCTGTAGATTTCCCAGAGCTGCTCAGCGCGCCCAAAACCAGACAAAGGACGACAGATTTAGAGAGCATAGTGACAATCCTCTCCTGTTCAATGTTTAGCAGCAAATGTCGGGTTCCTCAGTGATGGGTCGTTGGAAACTGAATGGTGAGTCATAGCCGTGATGGACAGCCCGCAAAGGCGTCACAAAACGATGGAGGACACCGTGTATCGGCCACCTTTTACAATCACTAACGCGGTCATAGGTGGTTGGGTGTCACATAAAACTATTGGAGGACAATCTGGCGCGTATTTATGAAAACGCATGTGCTCATTTCTTCGCTCGTGAGATATGTGATATTTTGCAGTTAGTAATGTGCCTAGAACTGGATGCGGCGCCTTTAGCCTGCGGGGGTCAGAAATCAATAACGGCAGGATCAGTTGGATCTGGTTTGGATGGCTGCAGACGTCAACAGATCCTCTCTAATACGTTAGTGTCGGATTGTTAGCCTGCGTGATCCTCAGCATTTAGCTGTGTTTGACGTCAGCTTCGTATGTAGCCGTCAGAAACGTACTTCACCTTGGTTCTGAAGCTTTCATTATCCTCATGGGGCTAGCAACAGGCTTCTCGCTTGTGACGGGATACACGGACAATGTATCTTACACAAATAGGACTGATGACAGAAATACATAACTTTCACGGCACGAGTTACACGCAACATTGTTTCTGGTGCGTAATCTTATACGCAGTAGAAGTTATAAAGCAATAGTTTCTTGGGGTGGGATTACGCAACGCATAGAGGGATGAAGCGTAACAAAAATTTAACAAAAGAGAGTACAGGGTTTGACATCGTGGTGATACCGCCATATGTACATCCAATAATGGTTAAGTTGTTTCATGTTTTAACCCTGAAAACCAGATGCCGCTAACTTCCTTTCATGCCAAGCAGCATGCCTGTTTTTTTTTGTCTTATCTCCCACTCTATTCGGGGCCAAACGGATGCTACCTGTTTGGGATATTACGCTTAACACGGGTTAACCAATGTGAGAGTTTTTAACCCGGCGCAGCCGGTGCGTAACTAAAAGGAGGGAAATTGTTGTAAATTACAAAAAAGTGCCGTAAATTATGGACGCTCCCCAGGTCCTCCATGGAACAAAATTAGTAATGCGCAAATGTTCACGTACATAAAATGATGCAAGGACCGGTTAGGCAAAGTCCAGCCACGAAGTCGTTAAACGCAAACCGTTTCTACGAAGCATACCTTCACCGCGACAAAGCCGGCACGTCGAGTGTAAAATCGCCGAGAGGGTCGTCCCAATCTCCTAGTGCTGTCGAAGGCGAAGGAACCCCGAGTGCCGTGGCTAACGTTTAAAACCTGTGACAAACGCAAGGACGTGAAGAGAGTGGCAGTTAAATCAGGGATCAGAGTGTTACCAGGGATCAGCAGTTCTGCTGTTGAAAAATGTGACAGTGAATAACGTGATAGTGGACGTGAATAATCGTGTACGTCAAATGTATAACACGCGGGAAGACCTCAAAGATAAAATCTCTTTCCCCTGTCTGTTTTTGGAAATACAAAGATTGGTCTACTAGCTCAGTCGGTTATTGTGCCGTATTCTTAAGCATACTATTTGACGCTCAGCCTGCTCTTCTTAAGGAAATGTTGTACATTTTATGAAGTTTTGAGTGAAAATAGCCATTTTGATGCAGTTCACAACCCCACTCTTCTCAAGACCAAAGCCATCTTGGTTGCAGAGCTACACGCCCTTGAAGAATGCAGAATAGGTGGGAAGACTATTTCAAGGTCCATGACGACATGATAATGCCAGTAAAATCCCATCATTCCTTCAGCCATGCCGTGATCAAGACCAAAAAGTAAAATTATCGAATCCTTCATATCTGAAGATCTAAAGTACGATTGGGGGATGTAACAGCTGCCATTTGGGTCTCAACTAATGTTGTGCGAGGTGTGATGACGTCATCAAGCAATGACACGCTGAGGAGCGTATTTACCCAACAGGAAAATCGTGTTTTCTAAAGCAGCATTTCCATTTAAAAGTACACCAATAGTTATGAGTGAGCTTATTTCATCATACCTGATGCTTGCCCCAATTTCTTCAAGTATGGATCATTTCCTTTATTTAAGGATAGCTCGACGTCCTGTTTCAAGCATTCGCGCTTTTACACCATCAGCAAACTCGGCTGGCGCATGCGAGGTGGGTCTCAGAATTTAATACCGAAGGTGATGATGATGCTGATGAAGATGATTATGGTGAGGGTAGTGGTGGTCGTCGTCATACTGATGGTTGCTGTGGTGGTGAGGCCTATTGTGTTGGCAATGTGGTGGATGCCGTGGTGGACGACCCATGTGCATTGTAATAATTATGAACGGATGGAATGACGATTGTGGTGGTCGTGGTTGTAATGGCGACGACTGGGACGATGACTATGAGGACAACGATGACGATGGCGATGGCGATGGCGATGACGATGACGATGACCATGACCATGATGATGCCGGTGCCGATGCCGATGCCGATGCCGATGTCGATGCCGATGGCGATAACGATGGCGATGGCGATAACGATGGCGATGGCGATGGAGGTGGCGATGGCGATGACGATGGCGTTGGCAATAACGAAGACGAGCCCGAGAACGAGCACGTCGTCGACAATGATGACGACAACGACAGTGATGACATGCAATAAAACAAAGCATTGGCACCGCTTGACAATAAATTGTTCAAACCAAACACAAAATGATTAATAGAACAAAGTTTGTATTCCATCACAGACATATGGTCTTGTAATATGTCCGATCAAATATTGAGCACCACAGAGCGGTGTCAAAAACTGCATTTGTGGCCATCCAAAAACTTATTTTCAGGGTTCTATCAGACAAGCTTTCGTACCGAATGCATTGTTCCGGATCATGGCTTCAAATTTCAATGTGCATCAGATGTGTTGGCGCCCTTTGCCTAGTGGCCACAGTTCTTGGTACGTCCATTTACCAGCGCACCATGCATTTTTGTGCTCGAAGTTTTCACAAATTCAGGAAGCCCATTAACCATATTAACCCTCACTGCAATTGCAGCGGGGGGGGGGGGGGGAGGGGGACATGCGAGTCCCATAATGTTTTTTGGGTGGCGCCTTGGCGTGTAGTGCAATCGCGCCCAAATTTTCGCTACCTTATTGGACGTTAGTTGCGCGTGTTTGACCGTAGCAGCATGTTTCTAGCTTTCCTGGTTTCCAACGAGGAATGGTTTTGTAGGAACACTCTAAGAACTCCGTGATCCGCGGCCGGCAGGCGGCTACCGACGAAGCCGTCGATCGCACATGTCGGGCCGACACAGTCGCATTAACAGAGCCTGCATCGTGAACATATGCTGAAAACACATCAAAATGGCATCAGTGTATTCAAAATTAAACAAGAACACAGTTGTGTCGTTTCATGTTTCTGTCTGGCATGGTGTGTCGATGGCCTTTGACCTGGCTGAACGGGGTCAATTATTGACCTAGCACCTTGTTAACAACAATCCAAACTATTCGCGAGAGCTCGTTGAGGCCAATCCACTGTTTTCTCCGCTAGGCTCTATCTTTCTTAGCTTGGAAACCGGAGGGGTGGGTCCCATTAAACTCTATCATTCCGCGCTATTAAAAAGGGGCGAATCGAGGCGAGCTGCTTCTGAACGTGGTTGTTGTGTAATTCCAGCTGCAATCGCCGAAGCAGAACCGAGGATCAGTCGCCGTAGAGCTTCAGATCTTTCGCCCACCGACACGGTACCGCTCCATTTTGTTTGACTGCAACGGCGCAGACATGCCGTAGTGAGCATGGTGACAACAGGATCCCTTCTGCTATGCTGGCGTCGCGCCGTGTATTGCAGCGAAAGTGCGCCAAGGTCTCCCTCAAATTGCCAGTGCTCTTGGTTTGAAATTGATTCAAATGCACCCTCCGCTAGTATACTTATGACAAATGCACTTTGGGGTATTAAGGTTGTTTACCCCTTAGATCTAAGAAACCAAAGAGCTGGAGGGTACCAGCCTCACCGGGTGTGTTAATCTGCATGTGAACTCACTTCGGTCAAAGTGTTAAGCTTTTAGGTCATGATCTTCGGGTCGGATAAATTCAAACAAGGTCAAACTCCAGGTTGGTCTCCAAAGTGTCCTCAGGACTAGATACCTGTGCGGAGCAAAAAAGTCTAACTTTAACCTTCCCAGGTCAGCGACCTAACAAGGTACATCTGAATTTTTGATACCAAACGATCTGTTATTCATTTATCTCTAACTATCCAAAATTCGGCGTAGCTATGCCGCGCCGTTCGGAAACTATTTCGAAAAAAACCTTCGGGAGGAAGGGTCAATTTGACCCCCACCCGAGCGCGTGTTAATGTGACCTACTTTCGGACCCGTAAGTGACCTCCAATCAGGAGAACAACAGGCCATCCAACCGGGCCCTTGATCTTTGGTCCCTTGGGCCACTCGGCCCCTCTTCGGACTTCCTCAGAGAGAGCCCGTAACCGGCTCAGGGGCGCTATCCGACACATGGCCCCTTGTTGCGTTCGTGTGTCGGTCCCTGACCGACATAGGGGTCCCAGCCACTATTTTGGGGATCCAGACCTACGCAACCCGTGGCCCCGGCTTTGCTTCTGCTTGGAAAACGGGCCCCAAAGTTCAGATTGACAGGGAACCAACTGTTCGGTGTTTGTGGTCTTTGGCCGACTGAGACAACCGCATTTTCTCAGGGGGTCGCCGAACGGGGTAAGAGGACCTCTAACTGATATTTTGGGCCACAACCATACGGGCTGCGATCCTTTATGTGATCTGCAACCAGTCATAATGGCCCCAGTGTCATCCAACCGAACCCTGGATCGTCAGCTCCAGTGGGTCGCCCGGGCCCCCTTCGGGCCGCACTGAGCACTGCTCCTGGTCGGCCCGGGCCCCACGGGTACACAGGACCCTCTTTTAGGCACTTTGGGCTCAGGACAGGTACAGGGGCCCAACAGTATACATCGTCTGCTGTAGGGGATTTCTCACTGCTTTCGTGGCAGTCAGACTATTGTAGACCTGGCTCGCGCCAGTCTTTGTTGTAAGTCGGCCAAATGTAAATTCGGCGGTCTACAGCTCGTATTCATTAATTGGCACTCACAAACACTCACACCACACCTCAATGTCCACGTGCACAACCAAGAGCAATGTTGCGTTTCGGGTCCATTCTTCGAGTATGAGCATACATGGTTACCAATGGTGCGCCTTATATGCCGCGTACATCGGAAACGAGTCATGGTCACAGGTTCAGGAAATGACGTGATAATCAAACAATGAGAAGCGAGTGAGACATTGCATGATGGTCGATTTAACCAATCACAGAGTGTGGAATCACCTTGTGATCCCAGAACTATCTGATACAACAAATGGCTGGTGAGGCCGCTGAGAGCGACTTTTTGAAGGAAGTATTGAGTAACAATATAGAATATATCCATAGTCTACTTTCCGACGGAACAAATAGCATGTGGTGAGTGATCTCTTTCCCAGTAGAGTTAAATGTCTCCTAGTGCCTTTTTCGTCTAAGAGACTTTTTGAAGACGCTAGAAACTTTAGGTGTTAAACATCTGGAGTTTTTCAGAAATCTTGAGACCTTTACTGTCGCGATATATAACTTTGTTACACCTGCTATGGCTTTATAGCTGATTGGAAACCGGACCCTCAGGCCCATACCGACACGGAGCGGACCATGCGGTACTGGTGGTGCTTGACCGATATACAGACCATATAAACTCAGGTTTTGATTTGGTTTGATGCTTATTTTCGATCATGGATATTAAGCAGTACATAATACGATCAGTGGATTGGCGCATAAGCGGAACGCTTAAATCTGAGCGCTTCTCCTAAGAATAACAAGATACGATCATCGCCGCCAGAGAACCCACGACACACCGCCCACTCGCCCGATCCGTAAGCCGACACGGGCCAGGCGTCCGCCGTCACTCCGGTCTAGACATACAGCCGTCTCGGGCCGGCGGCGGGCGTCCGGCCCGGCAACGCCACCCGGTAGCCGTCTGCTGCCCGCGCCCGCTGGAAGTTTTTAGGCGAATCGTTTGGTCTGGAAAACAAATGTTTGGCAAATTTTTGCTACGTGCTGCTCATTGCGATCCTGTAAGCCGTTACCTGCGAGATAGATACTAAGTTGTTCGTTGTGAGTGAGCTCAGAAAACTTTTGAATGATACGATCTGTTTTACGTAGCACTGAAATTCGGATTTCATGATAGCGAGGACAGTTCAGTACAAAGTGTTTAGGGTCTTCATATGGATTGCCACGTAAGCAAGAGGGACTAGGTGTAGCTGAATTTGAATTTCGAACAGGTGGGCATTCAGGTCTGACATTCGCAATCTCAGCCTAGTATTTAGGATGTTACCATACCTGGGTCCAAAGCTATGATACACCGGAGGCGCGGCCACACCGCAGCGCTGGTATATTTCCCGTTTGAAGGAACGAGAAGACTGGAGAGATGACACCTCGAGCGGGGAGCTGGTTCCATCTTCTCGTAGTTGACGGAATATAGGATTTTTGGTATGTTGAGGTTCTGTTCGGTGGTAATGTGAGTGTTATTGCATTGCGTTGTGGGCGTCCTGTTGCAAGTGCTCGTGTGTCAGGTAGAAGTGCAGTGACGTTTGTTGGCAGTAGATGTTGGTTGTGTATGAGGTTGTGGAACAGTGTCAGTTTGTGCATGTTTATTCGTGATTTGAGAGTGTTCCATCCCAAATCGTCCAACACTGCGTGAGTGTGTGTTCTGTAGAGTGCACCGGTGATTAGTCTTGCTACTCTGTTCTGCAATCTGTCAAGTCTAAGGGAGTCGCTGGTTTGTCAATAATCCGTCGTATATTGCGTCACACTAATCAAACAAAGGAAGAATGTAAGTCGTATATATGTCGTTGAGGATATGCCGAGGCAGAAGTCGCAATAGTGGGTAGAGAGGTCCAAGGGCTGTACTGTTTTGGAGATGGTTGTCATTAACGTGCTGATGAAAATGCAAATCAGTAGATATCATCAGGCCAAGGTGTTTGCGGCCTTGTAACGGAAGGAATTCGTTGGCCATCAAAGGGCCAGCTACGGTGGGTTATGTGTGTTTCTGTTGGTGAGTGTTAGCTGAATTGTTTTCGTGGCGTTGAACGTGACGAACCAGTCTTTGCCGAACTCTTGAATGATATATAGGTCGTGTTGGAGTGCCGCTTGTACGGTAACTGGGGACGTGTGAGTGAGCTGTGTATAGCGTAGTATCGTCGGCAAAGAACAATATGTCATTATCAGTCTTGTCGGCTAAGTCGTTAAGATATATAGGCGCAAGGAGAGGTCCCAGAAACAGACCCTTGCGGGCACCCAGCACGCATGGTCCTAGGCGTGCTGAAACTGTTGGCTACCTTTGCTATCTGCTTACGGTCTGAGAGATACGATTCCAGCCAATTTAGGAGAGTTCCTGACAAACCACAATAGTTTATTGCATGTGAGTGGGAGGCCCTTGTGCCATATCTTGTCAAAATATTTACTAATGTCCAAATAAATGGCTGTATAGTCATTGCCTCGGCCCAAAGCTGCATAAAGATTGTTAATTAGCTACACCAGCTGAATTTGTGTGCTATGCTTGGACGGTATCTATTCAAGTTTACGTGTTCTGTCTACCAGACCAGACACGAGCGCTGCGAGACGGACAACTGTCTTATCCCGCGAAGGCGATCCGGGCGGCGCCGACTCCGGCGGGTGGCCCCCCAGGCATTACGCCGCCATTCGGGCGGGGCCGCGGCGTACCAAAGTGCAGCAGCACTGGCGGCGCGAGCGAGGGGGCCGGCCTCAGGGGTGTACGCCAGTAACATCATGATACTCTCCCCCCCCTTGAGGAAATGCAAATACAAGGTATACATAATATCTGCTTCCTCCTTGCTGCTGCTATGCTGCTTGGAGGCTGCTGCCTTTCCCTTCTCTGCTTCTCGGACTTGCTTCTTCTCTGCTGCTTTCCTGCTGCTTTCCCCCCTGCTTTCCTGCCTGGCTTCTCTGCTGCTTCTCTTTGATGGTCTCTCAGAAACGCGGCCACTGCGTGTTTTACGCGGATCATAAAACTAAGCAGTGGCCGTTGGATCTTGTGTCTGGGGCCACTTGCGCGTTGCAGTGGCTGGGCCGCAGCTTCTGTCAGCAGCGGCAGCGACGGCGGCGGCGCCGCTGTCGACGCGGGCGACGGCACGGCTGGTGGTGGCCGTGGTACCACCGATCGTGGTGCAGGCGCCGGTTCGCGCGGCTGCGGTTGCAGCAGCGCCGGTGGCGCCACCTCAGCATGGCGGCCAGAGAGGAGGTCTGGAGCGGGCACCCTGTGTGCAGAACAGTCAGCACGCCGCGTGGAACCGTGCTGTGTCAACACCTGAAACGGAGGGATCTGCATCAGATGACGTCGGTTGCGACGATAGCGAGCACCCTTGACCTTGAGCTCCACAAGGTAGCTGCGTCTAGAGAGCTTCTCTATGACGGTGGCTGGCTCGGACCAGCTTGCTTCCTTCTCCGTCTTGATCCGAACATGATCCCCGGGCTGTAGCTGCTGAAGATCGCGGGCACCGTGTCTCCGGTGGAAGCACGTCTCCAGCTTCTTCTTCCTCTGCCGATCTCGGAGTTTGGCATGCTGCCACGTCGCTTCTCCGGTTGGCTGAGCGATGGGGAGACGAGATTGAAGTTCGCGTCCCATCAGGAGACGGGCTGGGGAGTATCCGGTTGCTTCCACAGGCGTCGTGCGGTAGCTGAGGAGGGCGAGGTGGGGGTCCCTCTGGCGAAGTATCCATTTGGCGGTTCTCACGGCCCGTTCAGCTGCTCCGTTGGAAGACGGCGTGTGCGGGTCTGTGATGCGGTTTGTAAAGCCGTAGGACGCTGTGAAGTTGGCGAACGAGCTTGAAGTGAACTGCGTTCCTCCGTCTGTTGTCACGAGGTCTGGTATCCCCAAGCGGGAAAACAGGCGCTTCAGACGCTCGATGACTGCGCTGCTGGTGAGACTCGGGAGGCGTTGTATCTCCAGATACCTGCTGAAGGATGTCCACCGTGACGAGCCAGTTGCAGTTGTTGAAGTGGAAGACGTCTGCTGCAACGTGCGTCCACGGTCTTGATGGCGTTGGGGTTGTCACCAGTGGCTCAGCGTGCTGGGCTGGGCGCGTTCACCTTGACAGAACGAGCAGCTCTCGAGATGACGCTTCAGGTCGATGCTGAGTTGAGGCCACCAGATCGATTCTGCTGCCCTCTGGCGACACTTGTTCAGACCGGAGTGTCCGTCATCATGTAGTCGGGTGAGCATTTCATCTCGCAGACTCGGAGGGATGACGATGCGTCGCCCGTGCATCAGCAGTGTACCACACGTTAGGTTACAGAACGCTCATCTCTCCCCGAGAGGTGAAGTAGTCCAGCAGGTCGGGATGCTTCGCTCCCTCCTTCCAGCCAGAGAGAGTCTGCTGAACTACGCGTTGTAGGGGTTTCGTCTGCTTGCTGGCGCCTTGCTGATCTCCACCAGACGCTGTGGTGTGGCGGGAAGATCGCTGAAGATTCTCTCGCAGTATCCATGCACGTCTTCTTGAAGCACAGCGCTGATTTCATCCTGCTTCTGGAGCGGGTGACGTGAGAGGAAGTCGGGCACCGGGTGCTGCTTTCCTGGAACGAAGACCGCTGTGGGGTTGTATCGCATCAAGCGCATGAGCATGCGCTGGCATCTGATCGGCGCATCCACGAGATTTTTCGTGTTAACCAGCGGGATCAGAGGCTTGTGGTCCAGATGCAGCTCGAACGACTGGCAGTCCGGACAGGAACATGTGCATTTTCTCGCACGTCCACGTCGCGGAGAGTAGTTCTTCCTCAATCTGGGTCCATCTGGTCTCTGTGTCAGTCAGGCTTCTGCTGCAGAACGCGACGGGTTTGAAGACGGAGCCGTGCTTCTGGAGAACACATCCTCCGATGCCGAAACTGCTGCGTCGGCGCTGACCACCGTCTCTCGTGCTGGATCGTAGAACGCCAGAGCTGGAGCTGAAGTGACGGCTGCTTTCACGTCATCCAGCGCCTGCTGCTGCTGTGGTGTCCCAGATCCATGCTACGTTCTTCCTCAGAACTCGTTCAGTGGTCTTAAACACTCCTGGATGCGTGGAACGAACCGGCCCAGGAAGTTGATTACTCCGAGCAGAGACCTTAGTTCATTGACATTCTTTGGTGGTTGGAGCTGCTGGATCTCTTCGAGCTTCTCTTCGTCCATGCTGATGCCGTTCTTGCTGATCTTCATCCCAAAAAACTTGACCTCGTTCTTCCGGAACTCACACTTTCCTGTTCAGCTTGAGGCCAGACTCGTGGATCCTCCTGATGACGGCCTCGAGACGTGCATCGTGGCTGGCAGCATCTCCGAACACCACGGTGTCGTCCATGTAGACGATGACTCCGGGCAGTCCGTCCAGCATCTCCTCCATCTTCCGCTGGAAGCACTCCGGTGGCAAGCGAGATCCCCATCGGCAGTCGCAGGAACCTCTTCCTGCCCGAACGGAGTGATGAACGTGGTCATCTTGGAGCTCGCCTCGTCCAGCGGGATCTGGTAGAAAACCGGAAGAGGCGTCCAGCTTGGTGAAGAGCGTCGCGCCACTCAGCTTGGAGGTCAGCTGCTCCAGAGTAGGGAATCGGGAACACCTGTCGCTTCACAGACTGGTTGAGTCTCTTGTAGTCAACCGTGATGCGGACACCGCTGCTCTTCGGCTTCGGGACGGGGACCAGAGCAGAGACCCAGTCCGTTGGCTCGGTTTCCGACGTGATGATGCCGTGATGCTCCATCTTCTTCAGCTCCTCTTCCACCGGCTTCATCAGTGGCAGCGGGATATTTCTTGCAGTGGCAAGGGCGAATGGAACAGGCATCTTCACGGAGCTGAATGCTGACCGGTGCTGTCTTCAGGAGACCCTGCCCCTCCGAAGACGTCTTCGTTGACTTCACCTGTGAATCTCAGTATGTCCAGGCGCGAGCAAGCAGACCTGGAGAGGAGATCATCAGCTGAGTCAACAACGTAGAACACTTCAGGCTCGGCTTTGTTCTTGAACAGGAGTGTTCCGTGCATCTTTCCTTCTACTTTTAGCACGCTACCAACACTTGTCAGAGTATTGAAGCATGTTGAAGCGGCGGCAGTTTTCAGCTTCTTGTACGTTTTCAGCGTCAGAATGCTAACATCAGCGCCAGAGTCAACTTTGAAAGCGACTCGTTGACCATTTAGAAGGACTGAAACTCTCCATGGCGCGCAAGCTTTGTCTACTTCGTCAACAAAAATGTCGGGCGGCGATAACTGTTCAATGGACTCTGTCCGCGCAATCGCTCTGACACCTGTTGGAGCGACAAACATACGCAAAATGATCCATTTTCTGGCAGTTGTCACAGATTTTTCCCGTAGCAGGACAATCTTTCGGAGACGCATGACGTGCTCTTCCACAGTATCTTCATGCTGTTGAAAAGTCGGTACGCTGACTATGCTGTTGCCGCTGCGCGGTGGAAGGCTGCTGTTGACGTCTGTACTGCTGGTGCTGCTGGCGCGGCTGCCTGTGCCGCGCCGGTGCACAAACCCTACTGATATCAGGCGGGACCAGAGCTGTCACGGCCGTTCACGATCTCGACATTACGCATCATCGAAATGACGGTATTTGCAGACACTTCCTCCTCTAGTGACTTCAGCTGAATTCTACGGGACAGCTCCATGTCAGACATTCCTGAGATGAGACGATCTCTGATACGCTCATCAGCGTCAGCGAAGCTGCAATGCTCAGCTAGAGAGAACAAAGCTCTGATGTACGATTCATTAGTCCTCGCTTGAGCTTTGAGATCTAAGCTCGAAGTTGTGACGTTCTGCAATAAAGCTTCCTTTTCGGAATGAAGTACCCGTCTAGCTTTGAGACAACAACTTCAAAATCCTCCTTCTGCTCAGCAGTAAGCTTAAATATTGGTACGATATGCTCAGCCTGCGGACCCATGCTGTAAATCAACGCAGCTACTTGAACGTCACCGTCCTCTTTGTGTAGTCCCGATGCCAGTCTGTAGCGGACGAACCGATCACGCCAGGTCGGCCACCTCTCAGGCGATGTGAAGTCGAATTCCTCAGGAGGACGAAATCCAGGCATCTCGACTTGGTTCACAGCTCACACTGCTTAAATTAATGCTGCTCACGCTTGCTTAAGCTTACTATAGGTTCAATGCGGCTGCGCCATATTCAAGTCTGCGTGTTCTGTCTACCCTAGACCAGACACGAGCGCTGCGAGACGGCAACTGTCTTAACCCGCGAAGCGAGCGGGCGGCGCCGACTCCGGCGGGTGGCGCCCCAGGCAGTACACCGCCATTCGGGGCAGCGGCGTACCAAAGTGCAGCAGCACTGGCGGCGCGAGCAGGGGCGGCCCAGGGGTACGCCAGTAACATCATGATACAGTATCCACTTTGTTTCTCAGAGAGCAGCGCATTCTCAGGTAGGTGTTGATAAATATTATGAAAGATAATTTTTTCAACAATTTTTGACACACAAGGAGTAAACTGATTGGTCTGTAGTTAGCAGGATCTGAGCTTACACCCTTGTTTTTTTTAAAATGGGATGAACCTTTGCTTCTTTCCAGGTGGAGGGAAAAGCAACTTGGCTTAGTGGCATGTTGAATAGTCTAGTGAGTTGAGTCTTTATCAGCATGGGCAGCCATTTTTAATATTTTTGCTGGGAGATTGTCAAAACCACATGATTTGTTTGGATCGAGAATGTTGAGTGCGCTCAGTACTTCATCTGTAATGGTATGCCATCTAACGTGGGTGGTGGATCCGCAAGCGCGGTCTCGGGGACAGGTAGGTCGTCAGTTGCGAGTTGTGATTGTCTGGCAAAAAAGTTACCTAGTAGGTTAGCTTTATCTAAATATTCTGTCAATGGGGGTTGAATCAGGTCCTACGAGCGGTGGCACTGTCTCAGCTCGTGTCCGTCCTATCATTTGTTTAAGAATGCGATGGTACTTGTGTGGGTTTTGTTTTGCATGCAAGAGGTTGTTACTTGACACCGCAAGTGGTTGTTCTTAAGTCATCTTTTCATGCATGTGGTTAAATTTCTTTCGCTGTCGCCAGCGGTCCCAATGGTCATCAGTCATATACCTCTGAGCAAGTCTGAAAAGTCTGTCTCTTCTCCTCACCTCTCTTTAGTGCATCATTGACCCAAGGTTTGTCACAGTTTCTCATCCTGACTATCTTTACTGGGATGGCTTCAGCAGCTGCTGCGAACATGGCCTGCGTAAAGTTATTTGTCTATGTGTCTATGTCATGATCAAGCACTCTGTCCCAGTCTGTATTTACCAGAAGTTGTGAAAGTTTGTCTACATCCACGTTTGTGTAGTCCCATACTTGTTTGGTTAATGCCTTTAGGGGTGGCGATGTAACCTTGATAGTGACAAAGGTAGGAATGTGATCTATTAGTGAAGGGGGGGGGGGGGAGAACCCCACTGTCTGCAATTATGTTTGTGTTCGATGTCAGTGTTAAGTCTCGTAAGTTGACTGTGTCTTGTGTAATGCGTGTTGGTTGATCAATGAGTTGTGTCAGATTGCGTGACTCGACTACGTGTTTCAGACTGACTTCAAATGGAAAGATATCACTGCGTTTAGTAGAGTGAGATTTAGTAGATAGTTATTATCAGCATTAAAATCTCCCAATATCAATATCGACGCGGGGTTATATGTTTGTGCCACGCCAACACTGTCTGACAAGATATCTAAAAACTCTGACAGTTGACTGCTAGAGAGATTGGGTGGGACATGGACACAGCAAACCACAATAACTTCTGAGTTGATTTTGGTGAGGGATCAAACCCATTCAACTCCTTCCAGTTCGAGATCAGGTAGTCTCTTTGCTGGAAGTGTTGATTTAAAATATGCTGCTACCCCCCCTCCATGTCAAGTCCTGTGCTTTGTCATTGGGTTGTGGTAGTTGTGTAAACTGTACAAGCTAGGATGGACCTGTGAGTCAAGTTTGGTTTCGGTCAGAAGCAAGATGTCGATGTAGTTATATGTGGTGAAGAGGGCAACCTCGTCCAGGCGTCCTGGAGATGTGATGCTGTTTATGTTGACATGTGATATTGTGACATTCTTGGTTGCTAGGGGTCCTGGGTTGATTTCCAGGCCACTGATTATTAAGCACATTCAATGTCAGGATATAGTCTAAGTGACAGTTTTGAGCATTTGTTTGAAGGAGCTGAGCAAGTGAAGGTAAGATGTGTGCTTGCAGGAAAAGAGTAATTGAGAATTGAATAATGGTATGGCATACGGGATGAAAGGGATAGAGGAAAAATACCAGCAACTGCTGAGCAGCCCACCTCCAATGTCCCAGCGGAGAAGGTTGATTAAATGATGTCAGAAAAAGTCCCTGGTAGCAGCAGGCTAAATTTGGCAGCGGGCACGCAGCGCCATCCAGGAATGGGTGACAAGTGGAAAGTGATATGAGGGTCGCACGAGTGAAAGTGTGGATAATAAGGCAAATGCAATTACACAAAAAGGCTATGACGAATAACAGAAAATAAATAAGCAAGATGGCTGCTCTAATATGTATCATTTGTAATTGTAATTTGTAAATGTAATTTGTCCGCCCCAGTGGCTCTGTTGGTTAGAGCGCCTGCTTTCCGATCCACCCACCCGTGGCAGGGTGGGTTCGAGTCGTTTTTAGGGCGCTCGCTATTTGCCCTTGGCAGGTATGGCCTGCAGCAGGTGGCAGCGGTCGCGTTAAAGGTCATTTGACGTCAGAGGGCAGGACGGACCGTGCCGAACATTGCGGCACGTAAGCTTTCGCCACTAAATTCTGCCGTTGCCTGGAATTGCACGATCGGATGGTGGCGGGTCAGGGCTCACACAACAAGCACTGCTAGCGTGAGCGCTTGATGCCGGAAATTCATCCATTCAAAGGTTCGGATCAAATTTATTTTAAAAAATCAAACTATGCCACTGGGGCAAAGCGCACCTGATATGAGCATATCACATTGTGAGCCATGGATCTCAAGGTAGTCCCCCCCCCCCTTCAGGTAGTCTCCAATCGACGTAAAAAACGCCCTGTCATTTGAACGCCTGCCCTGACAGGCCGGGACCGTTGAATAAGACTCCGACAAGCCCTTCGTGTCCTTAAGGTTCCCAATCGTGCCATTGATCGTCGGTCCCAGTGGACTCTCTGGCTCTTCGGGCTTCCTCAAACACTGCCTCTGGGGCCGACTTGTGACCTCTTGCCAACACTGCTCTCCCCGCACCTGACACGCGCTATGTGCCCTGGGAGACTCCGGGAGACTGCTTTATCCCCACTAGGGGAGTGGGCCCTCAGGTTCGTTACGAAGCCGACTGTGCGTTATTTGTGGTGCTTGGCCGACCTACGGACCCTTATCGACTCAGGGAGACCCTGATCAGCACGCAGTGCCCTCTGGCTGCATTGGAGTACCTGACCCATGCGGGCGAGTCTTTGAATACGACCTCCAGCCGGCCTTTCTGGCCCCTTGAGCCCTTTAATCGGCCCCACAAGCGTAGGTCCCGGGGCCCTATGGGCCCTCGGAACCTAAGGGCGGCCACGTGCCTCCTGTGCCCCCCCCCCCCCCTGTCTGTGCCTCTGAGGCCATTTACCGCCTTGACATCATAAACTTTCTGTAAGCGCTTTGGCATCCCTGAAGTCCTTTGGTCTTCTAATGTTTTTTCTGTCCTTGATACCCTCGGTGCTGTGGTGAGCTCATTGTCGCTTTGCGTCGCTGAAAACTGAGGAGTTTTGTGCGCCTTCCGTGAGAACAATGGACTCCAACATTCATTCAGCATATCAGTGTGGTAAGGATTATTAATGAACCTACCATGCCACCTACCTTTGTGTTGGATATTTCATCTCCATCCTGCCCCATGGTAGACTTTAATGGCACATTTGCCGAAATTTCCATTACGTACATCTCGCGAATAATATGAGGGCTAGAATTAGATGACGAGCGCCGCTTTTAAGCTAAGAGTTTGATGGAAATAGATCGAGCCTGCTTTTTCTGCACCAAACACTTAACAAATTTGCGTGTTCTCCTGAGGTAGCAAGACGTAAGCTAGCTGTTCATTTCATGCGCGTTTTGTTATGTTGTTCGAATTGATGGCAAATTCATGAAGCATTACCTTTGCATGCGTTACCTTTTTCGCAACTTCATATTTTCCACTTGCAGTGTGTCGCTGCACTTCGAACCAACGGATTGTTGCAGGTAGGATGATGAAACTTCCTTTGAAAAAGGTCAGTGATTACACATGATGCCATCACCCCCTTATGTCCCTCGAAACCGACATTTTGGCGCACATTTACAATATGTGTTGCTGTGAAGTACCAAAATAAGCTGCCTTTGTAACAGTGTAAAATGTAGATCATCTTTCGTTTTACACGGTCATTTTTTAGGGTCTCAAGTTATTTCCTGATCTTCATTGGCGCAATGCCCTCCTGTTTTTATCCGCTATGTAAAATGCGAAGTTTCGTCCCCCACTGCGTCATGCACATACAATGCTTAATGACTAGACCAAAGCCCGATACCGGTCGGAACAAGAAATTTGGATACAAAGCTGAACCATCACGATTAGTTTCAGAGCACGTGAAAGTGAACTAAGCAGAAACTAACCAAGACGTAATTCATACACCATTGGCAATGCGCTGAAGTTCCGCTGGCAGGGCGCGTTAAAGGAAAAAGAAGTGATTTTGAGTAGCGCTGTCAAGACAGTTGCTAACTGTCTCTCCCCGACCATTAAAAATTATCCTTCACGATGAAATGATGCACGTCGCTATTCGTTTGCACGGTGTTGGACGCCCTTGGCTTGCTGCTGTGGGTACTGCGCTAACGGTCTGCCCGTCCCGGATGCGGGGTTAGCCCGCCGAATAGACGGAGCCGAGCAGTGTCGGGCAGAGCGGGTAACAGGATCGGATGCGGCGAATCATGGACTGTTGGATCAGTGCCGGAAAGCGCCGCAAACGTCTACCGGTACGAGGCTTGGAACAAGTGTTGGAATTTCACTATAACTGTGCATTAATGCCTTTCAGTTAGTCGAAAGTATCATGGCGTTTCTGTCTGGCTTTTCACATTGCTATTGTATCTGACGTAGATATAAACATACTGCCAGTGCGAGATCTTTTGCAGCTGTTCCTTCTTAACGCTGCAATCCTTCTGCAACATATCTGCTCAGCATGGGACCTAATGAAATCTGGTCTGCCTGTGATTTTGGAGGGACATGTGTACTGCTGACCGACAGGCTGTGCATGCTGACCGTCGACATTTACCCTACCGAGAGTGGCGCAAAAGGTTGACATGTGTCATTTCATGCACTTTAACGCGAATGTCCGCTCAGACAAATCGTCTGTTCAAGCCCGAAAGCAGGCAGTAGAAAAGGCGGAGAGCAACTTTCGTTGCGTGGGTAGCGCGCAGCAACGCCATCACATTTTTGAGAGTGATGTCCTTCAGTGCACTGAATGATAATGCACTGAATGTTACGCTGAGTGATAATGCACTGAATCGTAATCCACTGAATGATCATACGCTGAATGCTCACCCACTGAATACAAGTACACCGAATGATAGTGCACTGATTGACACTACATTTTGCCCACAGATGCCATCGAGAATGAATTCGTGGACGTCCCAGCGGTAGCCGGGCAGTCAGCGCCCTGTCATGTCATCCCGGCGAGCAGGGCCTACTGGGACGCGACCGGTGGGGGGAGGGGGGGGGGCAGACCATCGCAGGACCGACCGTGAAAGGTCAAAAGGCTTGTTGCATGCTTAATATCGAGCCTGGGGAGCGCGACACGGCTAGGGATAAAAGAAACGCTTCACAGTTGGAAATATTGAAGCAAGTAATAGATACCATGAAATAAGCTCACTTTTAAAAGACGGCTTTAGACAACACAACTTCTCCGATGAGTAAATATGCCCCTCAATACGTCATTGCTTGATTACTTCGTTGTACTTTCCACAAAATTGCTTGAGAGCCAATCGACAGCCGTGATATATGGAAATCGTGCTCACGAACGCTAGATATGAACGACCCGACAATTATATTTTCTTAGCCTTGATCGCCGCATGGCCAATGGAATGGCAAGATTTGAATGGCGTTACGGCGTCATGATGTCTGGGTGACCTTAAAATAGACTGCCTGAAATGTTCTCCACATCTTTTCTGCACGCATGTAGCTTGGAAACTAGAAGGATCTACGTCTTAAGAAGGGAAGGGCCGTGAACTGCACTGAATTATTTTCAAGATGGCTGCTGCAGTTTGGAACCCCATACAAATGTGGAGCACTCCCTTTAATTGACCGCGCGAATTCCGCCATTTAATCAGTCGCCGGAGCATCACTCCCAGTCACATCATCTGGATCCTGACGGACCCTGACGGCTCCCGGCCCCCTGGTGGGCGGAGGATTACAGGGCTGCGAGGAAAATAGCTTTCAAACGCTGTTTTCAATGTTCATCGCCGTTCCGAGTTTAAGCACGTGAAAGTGCGTCGTTTTCTCACCAGTAACTATCCACACCGAAGAACTTAAGCGAGAAGCTCAGAAGCTTATGTTTGATATTCTACACATTTTCACACGAATGAGTCGAAGACTGCACTCAGTACAGGGCGGGCGTTGGTATCATCTCGAGACTCTGAGCACTGCCGTCGTCGGCTTCTGTTTTTACTGCTGCATTTGTTGTCATTTCGCGCTACCTGATTGCGTTTCACGACAAACCTTTCGTCGTGCGCAGTCTTCACTGGCTCGCATGTCATGACTCTATCAACGCAGAACACGCATACGTCTGGCAACCACCTGGTGTTAGTGATCGCAAGGAAGCTGGCCATGCCGCGAGAAAGAAGGAAGCGCGTAGCTTTGGTCTGAATCTCACGTTGTGCTCGCCGGCAACGAGTCGGCAGACCAACTGCAAAGGCTCATACACGAACCTTGCGAATCCCAAAGAGTGACATGTATATCATAGCGACTAGGTACACGACTGCCATGTGACAACCCAGATCGGCCACGGAGTACAGGCAAAGCAGGCTGAAAGTGTTTGCACCACCAGCAGGTTTCTGAACGTCAGCATTTCCCAAATCAAGCAACGAGGAGGTTGCGTTGGCTTGTCGCATCCTCTCATGTACAGGACGCACGCATTTCGATTAAACAGTGCTCAAGAATCTCCGACATGCAGGATTTGGCGGTGAACTGCTGACGGTCGGGCGCGTCCTGGCTGGCTGTACGCAAAGTTCTAACGAATGCAGCGTAATTTCGGTCGCTTCAGGTCACTGACACCACCTATAGGGATGCACCAGAAAGTCGAAAGCTTCGCAGGGTGCCGAAAATTTCTCGGCGGGTGTTCTTTATGTGACATATTAGCATTGCAGGTGGGATAATACTGGGTGATTAGACACGCGCCCGGGTGACCCCTCGCTCGGTTGGGGTCAGTTTCACTCCAAAAGATCTCAAAAACTAAGAAAGACAGAGACAAAACATGCGTTTAGGTTGGCCAAATGTGATCTGATTTGTGTCAAAATTTAAGATCCCTTTCATTATCACCGGGTCAAGTAATGTAAACTAATGTTACACTCCATAATGGCATTCATAGTCCTCATTACGTTCTCATACAACCGTCTTGAAACTGGTTACCTGTTCTAAGCAAAAGGTCACTTTTGTTCGGTTAAGGTCAATGGCCTTCTTTGACCTGTATAGGTTATCGTGACCGAAACCATTCGAGACTGGTTTTATCTATGCATTAAATAACCGTCAAGCATTACGCTAAGCGGTATGCTGCTAAAAGAGCATGCTGACCTGGATTACCAGGTCAATGGCCCGCTCTGATCTTAAAGATATCCATGGAAGATGCCTGTTGCGGTCCTTGATATTAGTCATTTCGAAGGGAGCATCATAAACTCTCTCATACAACAAAACCTCGAGTAAAAATCAGGCTTGGGTTGATCCCAGTCTGACCTTAAAACCCAACCCTAGGTCAATGGATTTGCTGCAATCCTGAATTCCGCTGTTGTATTGCTTCAAAAGCCATTCCAGGGATGCACTGCTTTGTTTAACGGTCCGTTGTCGTATCAGATTGAACGATTTCGTAGTAATTGTCTGCTGACAGCCACGGCCTGACTGACCTGTCAGAGATCAGCGGCCTTACAAGACACACTCATTTTTATACCAAAAAGTCCGCCATTCGGAACTTATCACATTCACGTCGTTCGGAAATTATTCTGGAAATACCTTGGGGTTGAAACTGACTCCCACCCAAGCGCGTGCTTAGTTTACTGGGGAGCGCGAGACAGCCTTGACGGCTGATGCGCACGCAAAACCAGAAATCGCATTATCATACATTGTCTAGGACAGTTGCACAGACGATCCAGGCGATTAAGGCAATACATTTGTGTCCAAGTTACGTGACAAGCTACAGACAATTGTTTGGCAGCAGCAGATGTCGAAATTGTATGCTCTAGGTACTAAATGATACCCAAATGTATGTTCTCTTCACACGGTGAAAGTTCGTAGGCATTCGTTGGCGGTTGTTGGGATTGACAACAGCCTGCGGCGAACAAGGGGCGGTCGGCATTGCTGAGTCAGCGGCCGCTGCTTCTGTTGGTGTTCGCTCTTCTGTCGCCGCGGCGGCGGCGGCTGATGTGGCCGTTCCAGCAGTGGAGCCTCTTCCTGGGACCAAGGGAGCTCGCATCGACAGGGTCAGGTTACCCTCAGCGCATGTTCCCCGTTTTTTTCTTCACCTTTCTTATTGGTCCATATTTATTGATCAAAAATCTATATCAATCGAAATAACACAATAGTGTAAATTTGATATGAATCGAGAACAATAGACAGCAACTTCACAAGTGCATTCTGCGGAATTGGAAGAAAAAGAAAGCAGCTCCATTATATAATTTCCACGAAAATAATTCATCGTCCCACGTATGCAGTGAACATTTGACGCTTGCAGCGGCGTGTGCCCCGACAGGTCGTCAGTGACATTCGGACGACATTTACCGTGAACAACGCCGACGCACGGCGCTGCGGTGTGTCACACACACTGTCATGATAACGCAGTTAAGCACTTGGACAGCTCGTTTGCGCAGTGCCGGATGTCAGGCCACGATGAAAGCACGACGATTTTTGACGCGAAAGGCAGCCTGAAATGATACCAGTAAACAGCACCACTGCAAAAATAAGTAAGCCTTGACGTTTTTTGCTATCCACACTCTTCAGGCAAGCAACAACTTCATGTGCTTAGGTCCGGGGTTTGGTTTTATAAATGCCATTGAGAGGCCGAAAATGGATTTCACGACAAAGTTTTTGTGAGTTTTTGGGTGGCCCCTCTTTCCAATGTGGAGCTAGGGGTACGAGCCGAGACGAACAACGCACGATACGATGGACAACGGATTAAAATGATATCATGAACTACGCACGCCCTGAATAATGCACGTGCCAGCCCGCAGTTGCACCGCCGGCGCGGAGAATGGGCGACCACTGCGCACGGCGCCCCACCTTTTGTGCTTCATACGTCAGTCAGGACGTGACGCGTCGAGGTTGCCGCCAGCCGTCAGCGCCGAGCTCGCCACTCGCTGTGCCACACGGTGCGAGGCAGGACCGGCACCATGCTTCTCGCCAAGGTCATCGCCCTGTGCTTGGTCTCAGGAGTCCTGAGTCAGGGCAATCATGGTGGACATGGTGGCCACGGTGGCCATCATGCCCAGGGTGCCCCGGATGCCCAAAATGTCCGCAGAGGTAAGCACAGTGAGTAGTTTGACGGCATATCTCTTGAAATCTCGGGGTGCTTCGTACCGCGATTGGAGACTGCGTATCAAGCCGCTACCAGCGATTTGAAACCGCTTCTTTCTTGAACTCAACCCGCGTCAGCCGACTGAAGTTGTCCCCATTCTTAATACCTTGACGATGACCCTGCCTGCCACCTAGCAGCCAGAAGGAAATCCAACTGAAAGCTGTCATCAAGGTACTTTTTGCGCATTGCGCTTTGCCGCAGCAAGCGGCAGCTTGCTGAATGCATTCTGGCCGATGACTCAGCAAGAATAACCAACAAAGACCTCATTTATTCTGCTCCATATTGCAGTAGCTTATATGGGATTACTATCGAAAACATTGTACAACGGTGTCGTTTTGTAACATTAATGGGGCTCAGAAGCCTCAAGGTCCTTTCTAATCATACATCACCGTAACCGTAGTGCTAATATGCCGTGATGCATTGTATGAAACTGATTTAGCATTACTGTGAACCCGGTCTCACAGAAGCACATAGACGGCAATTATTGCATTACCCACCCGAACAGTGCTGCACCACATCACCTATGACTGCCGTGTGATAAGTTCACGTTCCACTCGTCTCGAAATCTCCTCAATTTGCCTACATTGACATCAAGACGTCTCATCCCCGTCCCACGACTTCAGATCACGTTTAGGGCTGAGTAAGAAGCGCACCATTACGTTTTCGTTCTGTGCTAAAAGATGGAGGGGGCAGGAGAAAATGGGAAGCTTGGGACGTTGTCGTTTCTGGAAAGTCAGAATATTTGTGACGTCACGAGAAAAAGATAAACAAAGACCACTTGCGCGCAATTTGTTTGCAGGGTCAGTTGCTGGCAGTGTGAGTTGTTAGCAGTCAGTTACTATGACCTGGGTTATGTTAATTTTACTATCTATGCCCATTTCATTTGTTTACTGGTGAGCTGGGCCACTGCCGCCTCTGGAGCCGGTCCGACAGTTCGTACGTCCGATCCCACTGCCGCCTATGGAGCTGGTCCCACAGCCCCCGCGTTCGGTCCCACTGCCGCCCCCGGAGCCAGTCGCACAGCCCGTACGTTCAGTCCCACAGACACCTTCGGAGCCGGTCCCAAAGTGCGAAGTCCAGTCCAACTGCCGCCTCCAGAGTCGGACCTACAGTGCGTAGGTACGGTCCCACCGCCGCCCCCGCAGCCGGTCTCGCAGTCCGTACGTCCGGTCCCACTGCGCTGGGACGCCGAGGCGACGCGCGGCGCCGACGACGGCAGCGTTTCATATTTCAGGGCTGATGACAATGCTTTTGAAATGGATATCGGTCGCATCATTGCAGTCAAAAGGCGCAGATTAGTGAATGCCCCCCCCCCTCTCCAAAGATGAATAAAGGGGGCGAAACCAACACCAGGTTCGGCTGGAAGAATCGCAGACCAAATCCAACCGTCTGCACAGCTCCAGTTCCAGTAATGAGAGCAGCGTCAGGTATCCTGATCGGGAAAGCGGGCGTTATGTTTACATAAGTGTCGGCTATAGTATACGAGGCTCATGCCGACGTAGCCAAGACAGCGGAACTTCGCTATTCCGGCTGATCATTAGTGTGGGCGAAAGCAGATGCTTGTAAGAGGAGTAGCTAGTTAATCCCTTCTTTTCCCCAAATTGTGTTTCTGTCGCACTGATCTTGTACACTGGCCTCATGTTGGGGCATGGAAGTGGGTCGCCCCTCCACTTTATGAAACCTAGTCGCCCATAATGCGTGGGAATATGTTTTTGCAGGTACCGAGAGTGAAATGTGCCGTGTCCTTTCGGCATGGTCATATCCTACGTTCCGTGTTCACTGAAATGCTGGGTACTGACGCTTGCGTTGGACTAATTTATGAACATTGCCAGTTTTTCCGAGATGAGTTTCCTATGAATTGACCTGTCTCGTCAAGCTGATCACAAAATACGTATTGCGTGTCTTATTTTTTTATCAAAAATAGGAAAGCTGTTATTTCTACCAGATGGGCGCTGAAGAGAGCGCTATGAAGTATGTGAGCTGGCGCAGGCTGTTTTTATATTTTGAAGGCACATTTTAAAAAGCTGAATACTCTGCTATTTCGCACCAAATCATTGCCAACTCAACCTGTTCTGAAAAGGACGACGAACCTCAATGGACACTCCTTCGAAAGTCACCACTATATGTCAGGCTTGCTTTTGGACTTTGCTTCCTCCTATGCGGCATACCTGGCTTAAACTGGCGTGCTCACGTGTGCTGCACAACAGCGGACACCATAACACAAAACGCGCAAACGCGACAGCAAAAGTTAGATGAATCTTTGCCTGATAACCAAGAACCGTAGTTGCACCGTTGGTAGTCTACGTGTTAGGTAGGAAGCGATCATGTGCCCCTTGTTGTTGCAGTGTAGACTTCTTAAGATGTTATCGTTTTCATTGCACATGCTTCTGTTATTTCAACAATCAACTCTCAGTTCGTCAATGCAAAGTTCTGCATTTCTTTCATGCATGCAGGAATGTTTTTCCAGGTGCATACATCTCTGACACCTCTGTCACTATGATTTCTCTGTTGTTAAAATGCTATAGCTTGTTATATCATACTGTGAGGTACATGTCTATAATATGATGCAATCATGTTATGACCCGGTGCTTTTCTCATGACACGACATCTTTCGCGGAATGTCGCAGCTAGTTTGACATCTGAAGGCAAACCATTCACCTTTGCCCTACGTAGGGCCTCAGAAGCCCAACAAGGTTTTTACGGAATTATTTTCGAACGGTTTTTAGCACATCGCTAATATTTGGGAGAACTGAGTTTACATAATTGCTGTGCATTCTGTAAAAAATTGAAACTTCTGACCTTGATGGTGCATGATTTATTACTTTTTTGGTTTATGTCAGTGATGTTTTACGCAGGAATAACGAACAGCGTTCATCGTTTGCGGGAAATGCAGTCAAAAGAGGTTATCTAGATTCTTTTTACCGTATCACTTAAGTGCATTATCGCTCTGTTTACTTTTGCAAGGCCGGGTCATGCAATCTTAACCTGGGTCAAACTCTGCTTTAACCACACTCAGTTTGTGCTTTATTCCTTTCTCTTTTTCTTTCTTTTTCTCCTTTTTTGCCCCCAAAACTCACATAG
>NW_023596461.1:16615529-16632709 GCF_011947565.3 Pollicipes pollicipes | reverse complement strand
AAATAGATCGAGCCTGCTTTTTCTGCACCAAACACTTAACAAATTTGCGTGTTCTCTGAGGTAGCAAGACGTAGCTGCTGTTCATTTCATGCGCGTTTTGTTATGCTGTTCGATTGATGGCAAATTCATGAAGCATTACCTTTGCATGCGTTACCTTTTTCGCAACTTCATATTTTCCACTTGCAGTGCGTCGCTGCACTTCGAACCAACGGATTGTTGCAGGTAGGATGATGAAACTTCCTTTGAAAAAGGTCAGTGATTACACATGATGCCATCACCCCTTATGTCCTCGAAACCCGACATTTTGGCGCACATTTACAATATGTGTTGCTGTGAAGTACCAAAATAAGCTGCCTTTGTAACAGTGTAAAATGTAGATCTCTTTCGTTTTCACGGTCATTTTTTAGGGTCTCAAGTTATTTCCTGATCTTCATTGGCGCAATGCCTCCTGTTTTTATCCGCTATGCAAAAATGCGAAGTTTCGTCCCCCACTGCGTCATGCACATACAATGCTTAATGACTAGACCAAAACACGATACCGTTCGGAACAAGAATTTGGATACAAAACTGAACCATCACGATTAGTTTCAGAGCACGTGAAAGTGAACTAAGCAGAACTAACCAAGACGTAATTCATACACCATTGACAATGCGCTGAGTTCCGCTGGCAGGGCGCGTTAGGAAAAAAGAAGTGATTTTGAGGACGCTGTCAAGACAGTGCTAACTGTCTCTCCCCGACCATTAAAAATTATCCTTCACGATGAAATGATGCACGTCGCTTCGTTTGCACTGTTGGACGCCCTTGGCTTGCTGCTGTGGTACTGCGCTAAGGTCTGCCCGTCCCGGATGCGGGTTAGCCCGGCCGGATAGACAGAGCCGAGCAGTGTCGGGCAGAGCGGGAACAGGATCAGATGCGGCGAATCATGGACTGTTGGATCAGTGCCGGAAAGCGCCGCAAACGTCTACCGGTACGAGGCTTGGAACAAGTGTTGGAATTTCACTATAACTGTGCATTAATGCCTTTCAGTTAGTCGAAAGTATCATGGCGTTTCTGTCTGGCTTTTCACATTGCTATTGTATCTGACGTAGATATAAACATACTGCCAGTGCGATATCTTTTGCAGCTGTTCCTTCTTAACGCTGCAATCCTTCTGCAACATATCTGCTCAGCATGGGACCTAATGAAATCTGGTCTGCCTGTGATTTTGGAGGGACATGTGTACTGCTGACCGACAGGCTGTGCATGCTGACCGTCGACATTTACCCTACCGAGAGTGGCGCAAAAGGTTGACATGTGTCATTTCATGCACTTTAACGCGAATGTCCGCTCAGACAAATCGTCTGTTCAAGCCCGAAAGCAGGCAGTAGAAAAGGCGGAGAGCAACTTTCGTTGCGTGGGTAGCGCGCAGCAACGCCATCACATTTTTGAGAGTGATGTCCTTCAGTGCACTGAATGATAATGCACTGAATGATGTTACGCTGAGTGATAATGCACTGAATCGTAATCCACTGAATGATCATACGCTGAATGCTCGCCCACTGAATACAAGTACACCGAATGATAGTGCACTGATTGACACTACATTTTGCCCACAGATGCCATCGAGAATGAATTCGTGGACGTCCCAGCGGTAGCCGGGCAGTCAGCGCCCTGTCATGTCATCCCGGCGAGCAGGGCCTACTGGACGCGACCGGTGGGGGGAGGGGGGGGGGGGCAGACCATCGCAGGACCGACCGTGAAAGGTCAAAAGGCTTGTTGCATGCTTAATATCGAGCCTGGAGAGCGCGACACGGCTAGGGATAAAAGAAACGCTTTACAGTTGGAAATATTGAAGCAAGTAATAGATACCATGAAATAAGCTCACTTTTAAAAGACGGCTTTAGACAACACAACTTCTCCGATGAGTAAATATGCCCCTCAATACGTCATTGCTTGATTACTTCGTTGTACTTTCCACAAAATTGCTTGAGAGCCAATCGACAGCCGTGATATATGGAAATCGTGCTCACGAACGCTAGATATGAACGACCCGACAATTATATTTTCTTAGCCTTGATCGCCGCATGGCCAATGGAATGGCAAGATTTGAATGGCGTTACGGCGTCATGATGTCTGGGTGACCTTAAAATAGACTGCCTGAAATGTTCTCCACATCTTTTCTGCACGCATGTAGCTTGGAAACTAGAAGGATCTACGTCTTAAGAAGGGAAGGGCCGTGAACTGCACTGAATTATTTTCAAGATGGCTGCTGCAGTTTGGAACCCCATACAAATGTGGAGCACTCCCTTTAATTGACCGCGCGAATTCCGCCATTTAATCAGTCGCCGGAGCATCACTCCCAGTCACATCATCTGGATCCTGACGGACCCTGACGGCTCCCGGCCCCCTGGTGGGCGGAGGATTACAGGGCTGCGAGGAAAATAGCTTTCAAACGCTGTTTTCAATGTTTCACCGTTCCGAGTTTAAGCACGTAAATGCGTGGTAGACGTACGGTACGGTACGTCTACCACGGTACGGCGAGGCAAAGCGCCTCTCATGGCAAGAGTTCATCTGTACTATTAACCTTACCAAAGTGTGGAATCGCATCAGACATACATCGCGTAAAATTCTGTCGATACCAGTGCCAGTGTTGGCCGCCAGAGGTACCATTGCAACGGGCACTTTCACGGTAATGAACGAACTCGGTCGTGCATTTACAGCACTCACCAAACCGAGATCACGTGACCCAACGTTGGCATATGACAAAGGCGACAGTGAACGCCATCCTATGGAGTTTGCCTTCCGCGACACGGTGAGATAATACGCCAAGTTCACTGCGCCTGAACTCACAGTCGTCATGGGTAACACTAGAAATGTAGCGTCCGGGTCGGGCACTTTCGTAATCGATACGCTGAAACACTTAGAGCCTGACTGCTTGCGTCACTGTTGTGCATGGATACTGCGAGAGAATCTTCAGCGATCTTCCCGCCACACCACAGCGTCTGGTGGAGATCAGCAAGGCCCAGCAAGCAGACGAACCCCTACAACGCGTAGTTCAGCAGACTCTCTCTGGCTGGAAGGAGGGAGCGAAGCATCCCGACCTGCTGGACTACTTCACCTCTCGGGGAGAGATGAGCGTTCTGTACCTAACGTGTGGTACACTGCTGATGCACGGGCGACGCATCGTCATCCCTCCGAGTCTGCGAGATGAAATGCTCACCCGACTACATGATGACGGACACTTCGGTCTGAACAAGTGTCGCCAGAGGGCAGCAGAATCGATGACCTGAAGCGTCATCTCGAGAGCTGCTCGTTCTGTCAGGTGAACGCGCCAGCCCAGCACGCTGAGCCACTGGTGACAACTCCAACGCCATTAAGACCGTGGACGCACGTTGCAGCAGACGTCTTCCACTTCAACAACTGCAACTGGCTCGTCACGGTGGACATCTTCAGCAGGTATCTGGAGATACTAACGCCTCCCGAGTCTCACCAGCAGCGCAGTCATCGAGCGTCTGAAGCGCCTGTTTTCCCGCTTGGGGATACAGACCTCGTGACAACAGACGGAGGAACGCAGTTCACTTCAAGCTCGTTCGCCAACTTCACAGCGTCCTACGGCTTTACAAACCGCATCACAGACCCGCACACGCCTTCTTCCAACGGAGCAGCTGAACGGGCCGTGAGAACCGCCAAGTGGATACTTCGCCAGAGGGGACCCCACCTCGCCCTCCTCAACTACCGCACGACGCCTGTGGAAGCAACCGGAATACTCCCCAGCCCGTCTCCTGATGGGACGCGAACTTCAATCTCGTCTCCCCATAGCTCAGCCAACCGGAGAAGCGACAGTTGCAGCATGCCAAACTCCGAGATCGGCAGAGGAAGAAGAAGCTGGAGACGTGCTTCAACCGGAGACACTGTGCCCGCGATCTTCAGCAGCTACAGCCCGGGGATCATGTTCGGATCAAGACGGAGAAGGAAGCAAGCTGGTCCGAGCCAGCCACCGTCATAGAGAAGCTCTCTAGACGCAGCTACCTTGTGAGCTCAAGGGTGCTCGCTATCGTCGCAACCGACGTCATCTGATGCAGATCCCTCCGTTTCAGGTGTTGACACAGCACGGTTCCACGCGGCGTGCTGACTGTTCTGCACACAGGGTGCCCGCTCCAGACCTCCTCTCTTGCCGCCATGCTGAGGTGGCGCCACCGGCGCTGCTGCAACCGCAGCCGCGCGAACCGGCGCCTAGCACCACGATCGGTGGTACCACGGCCACCACCAGCCGTGCCGTCGCCCGCGTCGACAGCGGCGCCGCCGCCGTCGCTGCCGCTGCTGACAGAAGCTGCGGCCCAGCCCTGCAACGCGCAAGTGCCCCAGACACAAGATCCAACGCCACTGCTTAGTTTTAGTCCGCGTAAAACACGCAGTGGCCGCGTTTTCTGAGAGACATCAAGAGAAGCAGCAGAGAAGCAGCAGGAAAAGCAGGTGGGAAGCAGCAGGAAAGCAGCAGAGAAGAAGCATGTCCGAGAAGCAGAAGGGAAGCAGCAGCCTCAGAAGCAGCATAGCAGCAGCAGGGAAGCAGCAGTCTGTCGCCAATAATTTCGTTTCGCAAGCGTTTTTTTTTAATATATTATGCATTTATTTGCATTTCCTCAAGGGGGGGAGATGTATCATGATGTTACTGGCGTACCCCTGAGGCCGCCCCTGCTCGCGCCGCCAGTGCTGCTGCACTTTGGTACGCCGCGGCCCCGAATGGCGGTGTACTGCCTGGGGCGCCACCCGCCGGAGTCGGCGCCGCCCGCTCGCTTCGCGGGATAAGACAGTTGCCGTCTCCCAGCGCTCGTGTCTGGTCTGGGTAGACAGAACACGTAAACTTGAATAGATACCGTCCAAGCATAGCACACAAATTCAGCTGGTGTAGCTAATTAACAATCTTTATGCAGCTTTGGGCCGAGGCAATGACTATACAGCCACTTATTTTGACATTAGTAAATATTTGACAAGATATGGCACAAGGGCCTCCCACTCAAGTGCAATACCTATTGTGGTTTGTCAGGAACTCTCCTAAATTGGCTGGAATCGTATCTCTCAGACCGTAAGCAGATAGCAAAGGTAGCCAACAGTTTCAGCACGCCTAGGACCATGCGTGCTGGGTGCCGCAAGGGTCTGTTCTGGGACCTCTCCTTGCGCTTATATATCTTAACGACCTAGCCGACAAGACTGATAATGACGTATTGTTCTTTGCCGACGATACTACGCTATACACAGCTCACTCACACGACCCAGTTACCGTACAAGCGGCACTCCAACACGACTTACATATCATTCAAGAGTTCGGCAAAGACTGGCTCATCACGTTCAACGCCACGAAAACAATTCAACAAACATTCACCAACAGAAACACACATAACCCACCGCAGCTGGCCTTTGATGGCCAACGAATTCCTTCCGTTACAAGCCGCAAACACCTTGGCCTGACGATATCTACTGATTTGCATTTTCATCAGCACGTTAATGACACCATCTCCAAAACAGTACAGCCCTTGGACCTCTCTACCCACTATTGCGACTTCTGACTCGGCATATCCTCAACGACATATATACGACTTACATTCTTCCTTTGTTTGATTATTGTGACGCAATATGCGACGGATTGTTGGCAACCAGCGACTCCCTTAGACTTGACAGATTGCAGTACAGAGTAGCAAGACTAATCACCGGTGCACTCTACAGAACACACACTCACGCAGTGTTGGACGATTTGGGATGGAACACTCTCAAATCACGAATAAACATGCACAAACTGACACTGTTCCACAACCTCATACACAACCAACATCTACTGCCAACAAACGTCACTGCACTTCTACCTGACACACGAGCACTTGCAACAGGACGCCCACAACGCAATGCAATAACACTCACATTATCACCGAACAGAACCCCAACATACCAAAAATCCTATATTCCGTCAACTACGAGAAGATGGAACCAGCTCCCGCTCGAGGTGTCATCTCTCCAGCCTTCTCGTTCCTTCAAACGGGAAATATACCAGCGCTGCGGTGTGGCCGCGCCTCCGGTGTACCATAGCTTTGGACCCAGGTATGGTAACATCCTAAATACTAGGCTGAGATTGCGAATGTCAGACCTGAATGCCCACCTGTTCGAAATTCAAAATTCAGCTACACCTAGTCCCTCTTGCTTACGTGGCAATCCATATGAAGACCCTAAACACTTTGTACTGAACTGTCCTCGCTATCATGAAATCCGAATTTCAGTGCTACGTAAAACAGATCGTATCATTCAAAAGTTTCCTGAGCTCACTCACAACGAACAACTAAGTATCTATCTCGCAGGTAACGGCTTACAGGATCGCAATGAGCAGCACATAGCAAAAATTTGCCAAACATTTGTCTTCCAGACCAAACGATTCGCCTAAAAACTTCCAGCGGGCGCGGGCAGCAGACGGCTACCTGGGTGGCGTTGCCGGGCCGGACGCCCGCCGCCGGCCCGAGACGGCTGTATGTCTAGACCGGAGTGACGGCGGGCGCCTGGCCCGTGTCGGCTTACGGATCGGGCGAGTAGGCGGTGTGTCGTGGGTTCTCTGGCGGCGATGACCATATCTTGTTATTCTTAGGAGAAGCGCTCAGATTTAAGCGTTCCGCTTATGCGCCAATCCACTGATCGTATTATGTACTGCTTAATATCCATGATCGAAAATAAGCATCAAATCAAATCAAAACCTGAGTTTATATGGTCTGTATATCGGTCAAGCACCACCAGTACCGCATGGTCCGCTCCGTGTCGGCATGGGCCTGAGGGTCCGGTTTCCAATCAGCTATAAAGCCATAGCAGGTGTAACAAAGTTATATATCGCGACAGTAAAGGTCTCAAGATTTCTGAAAAACTCCAGATGTTTTAACATCTAAAGTTTCTAGCGTCTTCAAAAGTCTCTTAGACGAAAAAGGCACTAGGAGACATTTAACTCTGCTGGGAAAGAGATCACTCACCACATGCTATTTGTTCCGTCGGAAAGTAAACTATGGATATATTCTATATTGTTACTCAATACTTCCTTCAAAAAGTCGCTCTCAGCGCTTCACCAGCCATTTGTTGTATCAGATAGTTCTGGGATCACAAGGCGATTCCACACTCTGTGATTGGTTTAATCGACCATCATGCAATGTCTCACTCGCTTCTCATTGTTTGATTATCACATCATTTCCTGAACCTGTGACCATGACTCGTTTCCGATGTACGCGGCATATAAGGCGCACCATTGGTAACCATGTATGCTCATACTCGAAGAATGGACCCGAAAACGTAACATTGCTCTTGGTTGTGCACGTGGACATTGAGGTGTGGTGTGAGTGTTTGTGAGTGCCAATTAATGAATACGAGGCTGTAGACCGCCGAATTTTACATTTGGCCTGACTTGCGACAAAGACTGGCGCGAGCCAGGTCTACAATAGTCTGACTACCACGAAAGCAGTGAGAAATCCCCTACAGCAGACGATGTATACTGTTTGGGCCCCTGTACCTGTCCTGAGCCCAAAGTGCCTAAAAGAGGGTCCTGTGTACCCGTGGGGCCCGGACCGACCAGGAGCAGTGCTCAGTGCGTCCCGAAGGGGGGCCCAGGCGGCCCACTGGAGCTGACGATCAAGGGTTCGGTTGGATGGCATTGGGGTCATTATGACTGGTTGCAGATCACATAAAGGATCGCAGCCCGTATGGTTGTGGCCCAAAATATCAGTTAGAGGTCCTCTTACCCCGTTCGGCGACCCCCTGAGAAAATGCGGTTGTCTCAGTCGGCCAAAGACCACAAACACCGAACAGTTGGTTCCCTGTCAATCTGAACTTTGGGGCCCATTTTCCAGGCAGGAGCAAGGCCGGAGGCCACGGGTTGCATAGGTCTGGGTCCCTAAAATAGTGGCTGGGACCCCTATGTCGGTCAGGGACCGACACACGAACGCAACAAGGGGCCATGTGTCGGATAGCGCCCCTGAGCCGGTTACGGGCTCTCTCTGAGGAAGTCCGAAGAGGGACGGAGTGGCCCAAGGGACCGAAGACCAAGGGCACGATTGGATGGCCTGCTGTTCTCCTGATTGGAGGTCACTCACGGGTCTGAAAGACAGGCCGTAGGTCAAATTAACACGCGCTTGGGCAGGGGTCAAATTGACCCTCCTTCCCGAAGGTCTTTACAAAATGGTTCCCGAACGGCGCGGCGTAGCCACGCCAAATTTTGTATAGTTATACATAATTGACTGACAGATCGTTTGGCATAAAGCATTCAGATGTACCTCGTGAGGTTTCTGACCTAGGAAGGTCAAAGTTAGACCTTTTTGCTTCGAACAGGTATCTAGGTCCTGAGGACACTTTGGAGACCAACATGGAGTCTGACCTTGTTTGACTTTATCCGACCCGAAGACCATGACCTAACAACTTAAAACTTTGACCTGAATGAGTTCACATACAGATTAACACACCCAATAAATTTGGTATCTCTAGCTTCTTTAGTTCCTGAGATCAAAGCGGTTCAAATTGACTCCCCACCCGAGCGAAGGGCATCCAACTGGCCCCCCGGGCGCGTGTCAACGCGCCCTAGGGGAGGAGTTAAAATTGACACCCGAATATTTTTTTAGAATGTTTTACGGATCGCGAAATGTACCTGTGCCAAACTTTGGATAACTGTAGACGATTAAATAGCGGGTTCTCTGGCATCAGAAATTTAGACATACCTTGTACGACCGCTGGCCTATGACAGATCACAGTTAGGCCATGGTTTTAACGAAGGTAATTTCTAGGGATTGTTCAATCTGATACAACAACGGAGTGTTAGATGAAGCCATACATCTCTGAGATAATATCTCAGGCAACATAACCATTGAATGAACAAAGTGCATTGGACTGAGGACAGGTATGGAAGTCAGACCAAAGTCAAAACCCACCTGTTTTATTACTCTAGCGCTTGCTGTATGGCGTAGTTCCTGTTGCTTATTTCTAAATTATTGATAACACGAACTTCATTATGCACCTTCCAAGAATTTGTTTAACCATCAGAATAGGCCACTGATCTAGAATGACCCAGGTCAACATTTTGTTTTTGGGGAACATACTGCCTAGCGCAACATTTGCCGCTAATCCAAATGCAACACACAAAACGGTCTTATATGATTTTAGTCAACATGACCTTCAAAAGGTCAAACAAGGCCACTGATCTTTAATGAGCATGTGAATTTTTCTGTAAAACAATCTGTAATGCCACAAAGTGGATTTGTTATAAGTATACCAGCGGAGGGTGCATTTGAATCAGTTTCAGACCAAGAGCACTGGCAATTTTAGGGAGAAGTTGGCGCACTTTCACCGCGATACACGGCGCGACGCCAGCATAGCAGAAGGGATCCTGTTGTCACCATGCTCACTGAGGCATGTCTGTGTCTTTGCAGTCAAACATGATGGAGCGGTACCATGTCGGCGGGCGAAAGACCTGAAGCTATGCCGCGACTGATCCTCGGATCTCCTTCGGCAACTACAGCTGGAATTACAAGACAACAACCACCACGTTCAGAAGCAGCTTTAACCCTCGCCCTGATTCGCCCCCTTTTCATGGCGCGAAATGATAACAAGTGTGATGCGACCCACCCCTCCGATTTCCAAGATAAAAAAGGTAGAGTATCGCGGAGAAAACAGTTGATTGGCCTCAACGAGTTCCCGCGACTAGTTTGGATTGGTGTTAACAACGTGCTAGGTCAATAATTGACCCCATTCAGCTAGGTCAGAGACCAGTGACAACATCAAGCCACACGGAAACATGAAACGACGCAACGGTGTTTCTTGTTTAATTTTGAACACACTGATGCCTTTTTATGTATTTTCAGCATATGTTCATGATGCGGGGCTCTGTTAATGCGACAGTGTCGGCCCGACATGTGCAACCGACGGCTTCGTCGGTAGCCGCCTGCCGGCCGCGGATCGCGGAGTTCTTAGTGTTCCTAAAAAAGCGTTCCTGGTTTGAAACCAGGAAAGCTAGAAGCATGCTGGTACGGTCAAAACACGCGCAACTAACGTCCATTACGCTAGCGAAAATATGGGCGTGATTACATTGCACGCCAGGGCGCTATCCCCCAAAACCTTATGGGACTCGCATTGCCCCCCCCCCCCCCCCCGCTGCTATCGGAGCGAGGGTTAATATGGTTAATGGGCTTCCTGAATTTGTGAAAACTTCGAGCACAAAAATGCACAGTGCGCTGGTAAATGGACGCACCAAGAACTGTGGTCACTAAGCAAAGGGTGCCAACATCTGCACATTGAAATTTGAAGCCATGCTCCGGAATAATGCATTCGGTACGAGAGCTTGTCTGATAGAACCCTGAAAGTAAGTTTTTGGATGGCCACAAATTCAGTTTTTGACACCGCTCTGTGGTGCTCAATATTTGATCGGACATATTACAAGACCATATGTCTGTGATGGAATACAAACTTTGTTCTATTAATCATGTTTTGTTTGGTTTGAACAATTATTGTCAAGCGGTGCCAAGTGCTTTGTTTTATTTCACGTCATCACTGTCGTTCGTCATCATGTCGACGACGTGCTCGTCCTCGGGCTCGTCTTCGTTATTGCCAACGCCATCGCCATCGCCATCGCCACCTCCATCGCCATTGCCATCGTTATCGCCATCGGCATCGCCATCGCCATCGGCATCGGCATCGGCATCGGCACCGGCATCATCATGGTCATGGTCATGGTCATCGTCATCGTCATCGCCATCGCCATCGTCATCGTTGTCCTCATAGTCATCGTCCCAGTCGTCGCCATTACAACCACGACCACCACAATCGTCAATTCCATCCCGTTCATAATTACTACAATGCACATGGGCCGTCCACCAAGGCATCCACCACATTGCCAACACAGTAGGCCTCACCACCACAGCAACCATCAGTATGACGACGACCACCACTACCCCCACCACAATCATCTTCATCAGCATCATCATCACCTTCGGTATTAAATTCTGAGACCCACCTCCCATGCGCCAGCCGAGTTTGCTGATGGTGTAAAAGCGCGAATGCTTGAAACAGGACGTCGAGCTATCCTTAAATAAAGGAAATGATCCATACTTGAAGAAATTGGGGCAAGCATCAGGTATGATGAAATAAGCTCACTCATAACTATTGGTGTACTTTTAAATGGAAAAGCTGCTTTAGAAAACACGATTTTCCTGTTGGGTAAATACGCTCCTCAACGTGTCATTGCTTGATGACGTCATCACACCTCGCACAACATTAGTTGAGACCCAAATGGCAGCTATTACATCTCGCAATCGTACTTTAGATCTTCAGATATGAAGGATTCGATAATTTTACTTTTTTGGTCTTGATCACGGCATGGCCGAAGGAATGATGGGATTTTACTGGCATTATCATGTCGTCATGGACCTTGAAATAGTCTTCCCACCTATTCTGCATTCTTCAAGGGCGTGTAGCTCTGCAACCAAGATGGCTTTGGTCTTGAGAAGAGTGGGGTTGTGAACTGCATCAAAATGGCTATTTTCACTCAAAACTTCATAAAATGTACATTTCCTTTGAGAAGAACAGGCTGAGCGTCAAATAGTATGCTTAAGAATACGGCACAGTAACCGACTGAGCTAGTAGACCAATCTTTGTATTTCCAAAAACAGACAGGGGAAAGAGATTTTATCTTTGAGGTCTTCCCGCGTGTTATACATCTGACGTACACGATTATTCACGTCCAATATCACGCCATTCACTATCACATTTTTCAACAGCAGAACTGCTGATCCCTGGTAACACTCTGATCCCTGATTTAACTGCCACTCTCTTCACGTCCTTGCGTTTGTCACAGGTTTAAACGTTAGCCACGGCACTCGGAGTTCCTTCGCCTTCGACAGCACTAGGAGATTGGGACGACCCTCTCGGCGATTTTACACTCGACGTGCCGGCTTTGTCGCGGTGAAGGCATGCTTCGTAGAAACGGTTTGCGTTTAACGACTTCGTGGCTGGACTTGCCTAACCGGTCCTTGCATCAGTTTATGTACGTGAACATTTGCGCATTACTAATTTTGTTCCGTGGAGGACCTGGGGAGCGTCCATAATTTACGGCACTTTTTTGTAATTTACAACAATTTCCCTCCTTTTAGTTACGCACTGGCTACGCCGGGTTAAAAAACTCTCACATTGGTTAACCTGTGTTAAGCGTAATATCCCAAACAGGTAGCATCCGTTTGGCCCCGAATAGAGTGGGAGATACGACAAAAAAAAAACAGGCATGCTGCTTGGCATGAAAGGAAGTTAGCGGCATCTGGTTTTCAGGGTTAAAACATGAAACAACTTAACCATTATTGGATGTACATATGGCGGTATCATCACGATGTCAAACCCTGTACTCTCTTTTGTTAAATTTTTGTTACGCTTCATCCCTCTATGCGTTGCGTAATCCCACCCCAAGAAACTATTGCTTTATAACTTCTACTGCGTATAAGATTACGCACCAGAAACAATGTTGCGTGTAACTCGTGCCGTGAAAGTTACGTATTTCTGTCATCAGTCCTATTTGTGTAAGATGCATTGTCCGTGTATCCCGTCACAAGCGAGAAGCCTGTTGCTAGCCTCATGAGGATAATGAAAGCTTCAGAACCAAGGTGAAGTACGTTTCTGACGGCTACATACGAAGCTGACGTCAAACACAGCTAAATGTTGAGGATCACGCAGGCTAACAATCCGACACTAACGTATTAGAGATGATCTGTTGACGTCTGCAGCCAACCAAACCAGATCCAACTGATCCTGCCGTTATTGATTTCTGACCCCTGCAGGCTAAAGGCGCCGCATCCAGTTCTAGACACATTACTAACTGCAAAATATCACATATCTCACGAGCGAAGAAATGAGCACATGCGTTTTCATAAATACGCGCCAGATTGTCCTCTAATAGTTTTATGTGACACCCAACCACCTATGACCGCGTTAGTGATTGTAAAAGGTGGCCGATACACGGTGTCCTCCATCGTTTTGTGACGCCTTTGCGGGCTGTCCATCACGGCTATGACTCACCATTCAGCTTCCAACGACCCATCACTGAGGAACCCGACATTTGCTGCTAAACATTGAACAGGAGAGGATTGTCACTATGCTCTCTAAATCTGTCGTCCTTTGTCTGGTTTTGGGCGCGCTGAGCAGCTCTGGGAAATCTACAGGTAAGCGGCTCTGTCTACATTTAAATTTAGGAGGTCGCTGCTCGCGCCCCAGGTGGAAGGCTTGCGTACTTTATCACCATTCGAGCATTTCACGGGTTTTCCATAACAAATCATATTCAATTCTGCTAAATGTTGCAGCATAGCTTCCTGATGCACATGGCTAATGCCTTCTGAACTGTTCTATTTCATCATAGAATATGCTTGGTGCGGTGATCTCTTCAGCATGCACCCGTGAGAGAACAGAATATGATGATAGGCCGGTACTTCCACAGTGTTTTAGACCATAGTAGCAACACACTATTCGCTGAAGACTTTTGCGCAACGTTTGAAATCTGTTTGCGACTTTCATCTTTTGTGATTGCTTTTACAAACTATGTTTTAAGCTAATAGCTCTCATCTCGTTTGAGAAACATAAGATCACCTCATTCACCTTCAATGCTTTCAGCAAAGTGAAAGAATTCGGGCCTGGAAGCACAAAAAAGACCAGCGTGTGGCGTAACACACGATGGGCCGAGATATTCACTGAAGTCAGTTCTAGGTATCTTATGTCATTGCTAAAACCAGGCTGTAAAGCCAGGGTTAGACCACTGCTCCGTATTACCTCAAAATGCGTCATCTCAGGCTAGTTGCATGGGATGAACGCCTTGTGACAGACGTGAAGCGAATAAAAATATTAAACCTCAACTTGCTTGCATTTGGATAATAGGCTTTATATCCTGAATGCCTTGCTATAACCCAATAAAAACACATCTGTCACTTGCGGCAAATGTGTCTTCCCGGATGCATGAGCTTTGACCGACTTGTGGCGATCAAATGCATAAACTGCTGCATCATTTTTCAGGGTTGTGGCTCACATGGTACAAAATGGATGCTCACTGCCCGGGTCATGCACCCTACTGAGGAGATAAACTTTCTTTTCTTATTTCAGCCACGCAAGCCTGTGAGCTGCGAGGACAAATACAAATGCAAAACTCTACCAGAAAGAAAAATTATGCTTATAAAATGAAACGCATCGGGTGTGGTTAGCGCCAAACGCTTCTTTCCACATCTTTTTTACTTCGATCGATCGAGTTACGACGGTATAGTGCATGCAAGTACACTGTGGAATCATTGCTTTCAGGCTGGCCCAAGTTGTGCAAAACGGATGCTGACTGCTCGCATTACTTTCCCTACTGCGGAGAGGGCAAATGCCGCCGTAAGTAACCTACGTATATTGAACTTCTCGTTTTTGGCCCTTCGTTCTACGAGACGTGCATAGTTTGGCAAAAACATTGCATGCACGGCATTCACCAGATGCCTTCTCCTCTAACGGTTAACAATGCAGTGGGCCGAAGGAAAAACACACACACACCGCGTGTTCGTCTGATGGCATCATGGACTGACCACATGTGACCACGTCATGATATTATCACTCTGTGGATTAACATGTTTGGTGCTGTTTCAGCGGTTACAACATTCTGCATTTCTGGCGAACGCGGCGTTGCCGGATGTAACAGATGTAACTGTGTACGTCACGGCTGGGCTTGTACCTACATTAACTGCCCGTCATGTAAGTGAATGCATGACAATTGTTATGGCCTAAGTTACATGCAGCTAGATAGCGTTTACAAGTGAATGGGCCAAAGTGAGAGTTTTGTGTCGTGCTATGTTATGGCACTCTTTTAAAGTTTGATTACATACACTTTTACCGGTACATTTTGGGTGTTGTACCGCTCGCACAAATAGCGTAAGACCCCGATACTTATGCAGTTTAACACGCGCTCGGGTGGAGGAGTCCAAGGTTTTTTTCGGAAGTTTTTTCCAGAATCGTTTACGAACGCCGTGGCGTAGCCGCGCCGAATTTTGCACAGATGTAGATAATTGAATCACGGCTCGTTTGGTTTCACAAATTTAGTTGCATCTTGCAAGGTCACCGACCTATGGTAGGTCAAATCAGACCAGGGTTTCAGCGAAGTCAATTTCTAGGAAATCGCTCAATGTGATGAAACAGCGGAGTGTTAGACGAAGCCGTACACCTCTGATATGCTGCCTTAAGCAAAAAATATTGAATGAGCAAATCGCCTTGGCCTAAGGTCAAGTATGAAGGTCAGACCAAGGTCAAAACCAACCAGTTCTCTACTCTAAGGCCTGCTGTATTAGATAGCTTCTGGTGCATACTTCGAATTTACTGATAGCAGGAACCACATTCTACATACTCCATGGACTTCTTAGAGGTCGGAATAGGTCCTTCACCTAAAATGACCCATGACAACATCTTGTTTTTTGAAACATACTGCCTAGCGAAATCTTTGGCACTTCTTGAAAAGCAAAACTCAGAGCAGTCTTGTATGATGTTGGTCACTACGACCTTGAAGAGATCAAGCAAGGTCCCTGACCTTACATGAGCACGTGACCTTTTGCTTTGGAACAATTATCTAGGTTCTGGTGGCACTTTTGAGAAGATCGTGGAATATCACCTTGTTTGACCTTATCTGACCCAAAGGTCATGACCTAGAACCTCAAAAACTTACCTAATTGAATTCACGTACAAATCAACACACGTTGTAAATTTGGTGTCTCTAGTTGTCTTAGTTGCCGAAATCTCGGCGGGGGTCAAATTGACCGCCCAAACGAGCGAAGGGTTTCCAACCGGCCACCCGGGCGCGTATTAACAATGTCTCGAGTCTACCACACACTCGTGAGAGCTTGATAAAAGAAAGAAATAAAGTGCCAATTAGCTCCGCATCAAGCGCATATATTTGCGTGATTTTACGACCTTTCTACTCACTGGGTACCATATTTCTTCTTGTGTTTCGGGTCATGTACAGATGCGTTGTCTTAATGCAATGCTTGCGCTCCTGGCTATAGGATCGCAGTGCCAATGCTTCAGATGGACTGTGGCAGGTTTAATAGCACACGGAATTTTTGACTCAGTTTAGACCAAACAGACCGAGCAATCAAGCGTGCCTTTAGCGGACTCCCGCCGTAATACACGGCGCGACGTCAGCATGGCAGCAGTGGTGCTGTTGTCACCATGCTCACTATACCATGCCTGTGTCTGCAGATAAGCATAAAGGAGCGGTACCGTGTCGGCTGGCAAGGGACCTGTCACTGTGCCGTTAAATATCTTCGGCACTGCTTCGGCAACTTCAGCTGGAATTGCAAGAGCACGGCCACCACTTTCAGAGGCAGCTTTGGAGCTGGTAATGGGAGTTTCTGAACGTGTGAAAAATCCGTGCACAAAAAAATACAATATGCTTTGGGGGATCGCACGCACGAAGAACTGTGAGTCAAGACAAAGAGTACAGACACCTCTGATGCGCTCTGAAACATGATATGATGATCCAAAATGATGTATTAATCGCAACATCTGTCTGTGATGACCCTGAAAACGCCTCTTTTAACACCACAAATGCAGTTTTTGACACCGCTCTCAGGAGTTCTGTATTTCTTTTCACACATAATGCCACCAGACCGAAACCGAACCAGAACTTTACGCCCTGACCAGACCTCTGCGACAGAACGCAAACTTTCCTGTATTTCTTATTGTTATTTTGTGTGGAAAATAAACCATCAGGCGGTCACGATGCATCTCTCATTTTCATGATGACAAGATGGCGTCATCGTCATCGTCATCGTCATCGTCACCATCATCGTCATCGTCAGCGTCATCGTCGTCTTCACCACCATGATTATCACGACCACTACCATTGGCATCACAACCACCACCATCGTCATCATCACCGCCATCGCAATCATAACCAAGCATCAGCACCCATAGGCCTCTACCATTCGCTGTTACCAACAGTGTGACTACTCCGCCACCACTGCCACCACCATGATGATAAACATCATCATCATGATCACCTTCAGAAGCATATCTCGAGAACCATGTGCGAGCACGTGCAAGCAATCTTCGCTGATGGTGTAAAGGTTCGAAAGAAGAAGCCACCATCTGTTTACTAAGACAGTAAGTGCTGAACGTCCAGTGATATTCTCCAACACGCGTTCGGTTG
>NW_023596461.1:16598029-16610529 GCF_011947565.3 Pollicipes pollicipes | reverse complement strand
TATCTTTTACCAGCGAGTCACAGACGTTAACAGGTAACTGCCGTACCAATGGGTAATCAAAGTTGGTTTGGCCTGGTGTTTTCAACGGTTGTTTCAGCTCCATGTCGTGCATGTTCACTCGGCTATCCTGTAGTCTCGCGGCTTGGCTAAGGCTGTTAACTCTGCATGCCCCTGCCTGCGGTAGCGTTTGTAGGATGGAAAAGTCCCATAGGTTTTCCACCCTGTAAATTGTGTCGCATGCCATGCAGATTTTGCGTAATGCTTTTCACACATATACAATTGGTTTCATATTGTCTGGTGAGGGGCGGGGAGGTCATGGGGCTTTAGGGCCCCACCGTCAGGTTCAAGCGCAGTTTTTCATCATGGCACCTGTGAGTATGGTTCTAAATCTAGTGATCAGGAACACCATTTTGCTTTTACATCTCATAAACGTTACCGTAGGCAGGGACATGTAGAGTCAAACAGCCGTAGTCAAGCCGCAAGACTACAGGATAGCCGGGTGAACATGCGCGACACGGAGCTGAAACAACCCTCAAAGGCACCAGGGCAAACCAACTCTGATGACTCATTGATACGCCAGGTACTATACCTGTTAACGTCTGTGACTCGCTGGTAAAAGATAAACAGCCCCCACCATCGCTGCAAATCCTGGTAGCACCTTCATTCGCAAACTTTAGCTGCGCCCCTGTCTGATGCTACATGAAAGCTCATTCTTAAAAGTCACTGCCAAATGGGAAGGGCTGTAGATGGCATACGAGACTAACTCCTTTTTTACACTTGTGTTCTAGAACGTCGGGTGTGGGGACTTGCAACAACGTGTTGGTGGTGGTGGTGGTGGCCGCGGTGGTGGTGATGGTGACGATGACTATGACGCTGACAATGGCAATGACAATGACAATGACAATGACAATGATGATGACGACGACGATGATGATGACGATGGCGATGACGATGACGATGAAGATGACGATAATGATAAAGCTGACAACGACGATGGCGATGATTTTCCGAAATGAAACAATGTGTGATCGTCGTTTGGCTTTGCATTTTTCAGATACATTCAAAAAGCGATTATAAATACAGCAATGTTTTATTTCTATCGCTCGAGAGATAACTGCCCAAAAACGCACTATCGGCTTTAAAAAAGCATGGCTTTCACAGACAGGTGCTAGAGCCGAACGTCTTAATTCAGATCATTACGTCAAATTTCAGTGCGTATCAAAAGTCGCTCTGCCCTGTTCAGTCCTTGGTACGTACGTTTCCGCATGCCATATTGCATTTTTGTGTTCCAAATTTCCACAAAATCAGCAACCCATTAAAACTGTTAAAGCTGCTTTCTTGTTGATTGATAAGCCCTGCAATCTTCTTCGATCGGCGTCCTGATTCAAGCGTTCGCGCTTCTACATCGTCAGCGAAGGCTCTTGTGCATGCACGTGTGGTTCTAAGCGTGTGATGGTGGAGGTGATGATAATGGCGACGAATATGGTCATAGTGTTTACCTATAGCGGTCGTGGTTGTACTGATCGCTACAGCAGTGGTGAGACCATGTTGTTCATGCATAGTATTGCTTATGATGGCGATGATGGCGATGATAGTGGTAGTTGTGATGATGATGATGGTTACGATAACGACGATGATACGATGGTGATAGCGATGGCGATGACGATGGAGATGGCGATGACGATAGCAGGATAGATGACGATGACGATGGCGGTGGTGATGACCTGAAATTAAACAATACATCGCAACTTCTTGCCAGTATATTTTCGATGAAACATGAAAAATAATGCATGCAGCAAAGTTTGTATTCCATTGCAGAGATCCGTTGGTGTTCTGTGCGAAAAAAAACAGTGAATACCATACAGCAATATCAAAAAACTGTACTTGTGACCATCAAATCAAACCATGTTCAGAGTCCTCGCAGATGTTTGCACCTAACCGCTTAGACCAGATCGTTAACACAACTTTTGGAGTGTATCAAAAGTATTAGTGCTTTTTATCCTGTTCAATGGCCCTTGGTGCACGCGTTCCCCAGGGTATATTGCATTTTTGTGCTCATAGTCCTCGAAAATAAGAGAGCGCATGAACGATTTTGAAGTTGCTTCCGAAAGCTTTGGCTGTTGTCTTGCAATTCCAGTTGTAGTTGCCGAAGCGGTAATGAGGATCAATGGCGGCATCCCGACAGGTCCCTTGCCAGCCGACACGGTACTGCTCCATCATGGTTGACTGCAAACACAGATGTGCTGTAGTGAGCATGGAGGCAAGAGAACCATTGCTAATATACTGGCTTTATGCCGGGTTATGACGGCGAAAAGAGTCAACCAACTAAAATGATCAGTGTTCCTTAGTTTTGGCCTGGGTCACATATTTGTGTGCTGATATGTTTATGACAATTCCACATGATGACACTGTCATTACGGATATTTTACTTGAAACGCGAACTTCTCATAATGTACCAATGATTATAATGGCGATAATGATATTGACAATGCATTATGCCGCATGTAGCCAAATGCATTACAAAAAATATGTCGTTCCACGCTAACAGTAAAATGCAAAGACTAGAAATACCGATGTTCAGAAATTCTGCGCGCACGTCCTAATGATACTTCTTTTATTCTTCTATTACGTTGCAACGTTTGTGCGAACGGTGAAGCATTCATAAACTGTGAGAAGTGTCACCTGCTGCAGTGCATAAACTGTGAGAAGTGTCACCTGTTACACGTGTGACATGTATGGCACCCTAAATGCACCGTCAACATGCGTATGATCAAGTTTTAAAAAGGTGTCATGAATGTGTGCCAAATGTTCGGTATTCCCACCGGTACGCAGTGGTATATATGTGTATAGAGAGAGAGAGAGAGAGAGAGAGAGAGAGAGAGAGGAGAGAGAGAGAGGAGAGGAGAGAGAGGGAGAGAGAGAGAGAGAGGAGAGAGAGAGAGAGGAGAGGAGAGAGAGAGCATGCGAGAGAGAGAGATATATATATATATATATATATATATAATATATATATATATATATACAAGCGTACAAATCCTTAACAAATGAACGATCTTACAATTTTTCGCGCAGCCAATTTTCCGTACAGCTCCAGTGATGGCCCTCGCAGTGGCATGCGTTACACGCAGCCACACCCTTTTCGTCCGATCTGCAGAATTTTGTCACCGCTGAAACATCACAGAATCAACTTTACAACATGTAATACAGCCATAGCAATAAGGTAATAGGTGAGCACAGCGCATGTCGTGTCTCTTTGGTCTATTGCATCGGGTAACTGGTGAGAGGAAAGCGTGTGCATTAACAATGGTTTGACGCATTGCAAAGACGGCATCTGGTGAACGCCGTCCTTGTGATTGTCTTTGGCGAAACACGCACACCTCGCAGAACAAACGGCAAAGAACGACAAAGTTAGCGTAAACAGGCTACTCACGGCGACATTTGCCCTCCCCGCAGTAGGGAGCATATCGCGAGCAGTGAGCATCCGTTCTGCACCACTTGGATTTCCAGCCTGAAAAATCATATTTCCACAGTGTAATGTCATGCGCTAGATGGCCGTGACTCGGCCCATCAAAGTCGAAGGATGAGGAAAGCGGGCCTTCGCCGCAACACACGCCCAATGCATTTTGTTCTCTTACCGGAAGCTTTCCTTCTAATAGAGTTTTGCGTTTTAATTTTAGCTAGCAGAGCACACTCCCGCACGGCCAGTTAAAGGGATGTTCCGCATTTGTGTGGCGTTTTGAACTGAAATAGCCATCTTGAGGGACCTTTTGATGTAGTTTCACGGTCATGTCCCTTTTAAGACCCAACACCCTCTGGCTCCTGAGTTACACGCCCGCAAAAGTGCGAAAAGGTTTATTTGGAGCCTATTTCAAAGTTGCCCCGGGATTAGTGACGTCATAGAAACGTCATGCGATCGCATTCATACTGTAGGCTGTTCTCTACTTATGGTCAAAAGAGCATGGCCGCTGCTACATTCGGAAAAGGATGATGCGGCACGTATGATACAATGCGCGGAAGGTGATTGGCTGTTAGCAAGATTTCGCTGCTGAATGCTTGTCGCGAACGTAAGCTTGGGCACTTGCAGGTTGTACGGCACTCGTCGTGAACGGGTCAGTTCTCCTTATTTCTAGGCCACAGGTCAACATTATAAAAAAGAACACCACTGCCTGCAAAAAAGTACAGCACTTAAATGACGGGCACTCCTTCAAAAGTGATAAAAACAGAAGAAGCGACGGCAAATCTGTCTTGTTCCCTTGCTGGCGCTTTTTTTCTCTTCTTCTGCCGTATTTCTTACAGACAGACCGGTCGGCGCGTTGTCTACAGGAGGATTGAACCTTGCACGGGTTTATGGGTTAGCCAGGCATTATGAAATTAGGGAAACTTACAGTAATTTTAGGTATATTTCACTAGACATTTCACACGTATTGTACAACTCTAATTTTGAACAAAAATTTGTGTTCTACAGGTACGTCTTGAGCCGCATTGCCATAAACACCAATTGGGACTTTGTTTTGAATGGATATGACGGTGAAATGCGGTGTCATGACTGAAAATATGTGCAAAAATTGCAAGAAAACCTGCAATTTGATAGTCCCGCGAGCTGTGTAAGCGTGATATCACACTTTTTTCTTTTTTGCAATTGTATCCGAACCCTTTGAATGGATGGATTTCTGGGACCAGACCTAACGCTAAGCAGTGTTGTTGTGTGAGCCCTGACCCCTACCACCCGATCGCGCAATTCCATGTCAACGGCAGAATTTGGTGGCGAAAGCTCAACGTGCCGCAATGCTTGGCACGGTCCGTCATGCACTCTGACGTCAACTGGCCTTCAGCGCGACCGCTGCCACCGGCCGCAGGCCATACCTGTCATGGGCAAATAGCGAACGCCCTTAAGCGACTCGAAACCACCCCGCCACTGGTGGGTGGATTGGAAAGGACGCGCTTTAACCAACTGAGCCACCGAGACGGACATATTTGATTTTTATGGACTTACTTGACAACAGAGTGTGAATTGAGGGCTTGAAATGTGTGTGATCACTGGTGGTGTGTGCCAATTGCTTGTATTGATCTTGATGTGATGGGGAGTGTGCGTGCGAGGTTTGTACCTCTGAGAGAGAACATTGTTTTGGTATTCTTCAAGTCAACTGACTCCCAGTAAAACGTGATATATTGATACCTGCCTCTACCTTTATGCATGACAAAAGATAGCCAGCAAACTAAGAGAAACACTAGCACATGTGTTGCAGAGGTGAACAAAGACAAGCTGTTACTTCATTATGGTCTTGCCAACATTTTGAACCTATCGAGGTATTACAGCATGTCATTAATTCATTGCATGCCATTATATCGGCAATTCAATTTGGCGGTATGGGCTGGTGCGTGCAGCTCATTAATGGACATGCTCAATATAGGCTCACATTATATGGCTTTGCAAACTTGTCTTTCCCTAAAGAATTCCGAAAATGTAGAGCTGTATTACCACTGATGCACGCTGTACTGTCCGTGGCAAATTTCGTATGCAGGCGAGCACTGCTCGTGAGTCATCAATGACATAGGCACTGCAACTTGCGTGAGATGCTGGGTGCTGAGACAGGTGGAAAAGTATTGCTGTTGGTGTCTTGGAATAGCACTTAATATAATTTTTATCAGTGAGCCTTGTGTGCACTGGCAGCTTCATCATTTCTTTGCATTTTGCCCATCCAACCATAACTACACGGACTTGTGTGTCTCCAGCCTTGTGCAAGGTTAGCATGTTTGCAGCGTCACCTCACCACATGTAAAATTTTCCTGTTATTGTTTAACAAGCAGCCTGATGGCTGCAGCATGTTGCATGGCTGTGGAAGTGGAAGATGTGTTTGCATCCTTTCTCACCTGCGTTTTGTGGATTCTCGAAACAGGGTGAGCAAGTGATGCCACGTATTGTTTGTCTGCTTTGCTGAAAGTGATTTGTATATTGCATCATGTGTTTTTGGTCAGTCATATGTCAATGGGAAGCCGATACAAAGTTCACGCTTACCCATTTTTCATGATGGAATTTGTTATGAGAGCAGCATGGATTGCAGTAGAAAAACCATATGGTTGTTCATTATGTCATGCCGCAGTACAGCACTGAGGGGGTGCCAAAATGAAGCTGTTGGCCCATGACATTACACAATGTACCACATTGGTTGACTTTTCTATGTCAAGCCTATGACGACAGCAGCTTATAATTTCATGAATAACTGGTAACAACTGATTTAACAATGTCGAAGGACTATCAACAGCAAGAATGTCGTTGCACCACAATGGCTATATCAGGGTTAACAATTAATTGCATAAATAATTCTGGGCAAAAAGAAGCGTTCTTGGTAGTTTATTAATGTAAACTACCAAGTAGTAAATTGTGTTCGACTCAAAATCTTTAAATGTGGAACAGTCAAATAAAAATAGTCTATTTACTTCTCTATACCACAAGCCTCGCTTCCACTACAACTAGGTTGAAATGATCACTGTGCATTTACAGGAAGGAGTGATCACTGAATATTTTCTGTGAGCAGTGTCACTTGAACTAAAATAACCTAACCTGAAAGAGGGTCCCGCTCCAGCGGGCCTCTCGGCCTCCTCACGGCTGGCGCACACAACCTGTCTCGGACAGGCGGAGCGTCGTGAGGTTTCATGATAAATTAAGAACGAGGATAAGAGCGCCGGATGGGGTAGGTCGGAGCACAGGCGGTCCAATCAAGTGAGCTACCGGAACGGCTGGATTCTGACAGATTGAGGGTGAACAAGAAATATAGCCCGTGTCGTCTCGAACGAAGTGAAAGCCGTAGCAAGCAAATAAGCCGATTTCGGTTTTTTGTCAGCTGAAAACCGAAAAATTCTCGGTTTTAAGATCGTGAAAGTACATTGAACAAACGGCATAGTAACGCTGTGGTCAAAGCACACGACGCTATAGTGTTTGTTTCGTTACCGACTGTAGCTTGAAGCTGTGATCTAAAACACTGCGGTAGTGCTTAGCCTAATGTCGCGCCCTGTCTTCTCACGGGTGCATGTTGAAGAGAATAACATCGCAGACATATTCTAGGATGAAAAGCGGATAGCTCACCGATGAATGAGTCAAGGTGAGTCAGGAGGATACATTGTAATATCTTAACAGAACTGAGCACTGATTCTCGGCCGAGAAAATCAGTATAATGTCCGAATGACCATTAAGTGCGTAACGCCTTCACCTGGAGCGTGAACAGCGACCCATGCCTGCCTGGCAAGAGAGCAGCTGGTGTACACGTCAAATGCGCCGCGTGGTCAAAATTCATGGCACATATCAAAAATGATATGTTGATTCCAAAGCGTGTAAGTTACATTCACGGAGCCTGCTTACCTTGAACTGTCTTTGGGCTGCTCAAGATGCCTAAAACGAGGCAAATGGCGACGAGACTTAGCGAGCATGGCAGCCATTTTCACTCGCTCAGTGTTTAAGCAGTAAATGTCGGACCCGTCAACGATGGTTGTTGGAAACCGAATGCGTCATGCGGTGATGGACAGTTTGCAGAGGCGTCACAAAGTGATGGAGAACACCACGTATCGGCCACCTTTTACGATCACTAACGACATCATAGGACGGACTATCAACACTGGGACTAATGCGAACTTATGAAAAAGAAATGTGCGGGAGTAGATGCATAACAGGTGCATGATTTTGATCTGCACATGTCACGTTGCATAACTTGCATGCGCATGTAGATTACTTGGGCTGAAAAAGTGCTTTTAGGACAACAAATGGATATAATTATCATTCTAGAAACGCACATAGATAATCCAGCAGGCGGCCCTGTCCTCCGATAGGCGCCCGTTTTTCCGGCCTGACGTTAGTCTCGGGGGATGTCACCATGCACTAAACTCGACCACGGCTTTGATTCCGGCGTAATTCCTCATCCACAGCCTTCAGAACCATACCGGGTTTTAGTTCTGGGCTTTCAACATCCTCGTGAAATAAGCCGCCGGCTACTGGTTTGTGACTGTGTACGGTCAATGCTCCTAATACAAATGCTTCCACCGGCAGAACCAGATAACTGTCACGTTATGACTTCTACGCAACGTTGCTTTCTAATGGATGCACGGCCTAGGCGAATACGGCTTCTAATACAACAGATCGCACACAACAGTTCTTATACAACTTCTAATGCTACAGAGGCCGCTCATGTATTACAGTGTCGCATGGAAGATTTCTAGCCAACATCTCACTCATATCATCTGTTACAAGCCTGGGGCTCTGACGCAGTGAGCTGATTGCTTTTAAAATGCGAGCATGGACACATCCTTATTTGCTTAACGGCAAGGACATCATTTGACGGGAAAGTGCAAATTTGAAAGCGAGAAGAACATGAACACAACATAGACAGATAACACATAGCTATTCACTTTTTGTTTACATTTGACAGCATGGGCAATGGAAGTTCTAGAGTTTCGGGTCTGGATCTTTTCCTTTCCTGTTTCTTTTCCGTAAGTGCATAGCAAACATTGGCCGCTCAATCAACATCGGCCCTACCTTGAGAAGGTAAATATTTCATGTTTAAAAAGTCAGGCCCATTCGCCACATCCCGTCAGCCGGAAAATACAGTGCATATTACCACGAAAAAACCTTTTGCAACTCTTGTTAGCTGGAGGTTTGACAGCATTTTAGGGAGACCCTGATGGTTGAAAAACTGAGATAACAGCAGTGTTTTATTACCTTGAAATATATTTGGATATTGCCAGATCCTAATGTAGTTGATTACTGCACCCTTCATAACAGATACCCCTACTGTCCGGCAGTGATCAGCACGTAGCTTCAGGTGCCATGTACTCATGCGTCAGGCAACAATCTTTAACTAACAGTAAAACCTTATTGGCTTGTAGTGGGCATATCAGTACATGTGGACTGTTTCGCATGTATGTGTTATGTGGCCCTTAAAGGGTGTGCTCCCTTTTTGTGTTACGTTTTGAGCTGAACCGGCCATCTTGAATATCATTCGATGTAATTCCCAGTCCTGCCTTTCCTAAGACCTAAGTCCGTATAGTTTCTGAGCCACACGTCCGCGAACATGCACAGACTATATCGTGCAGGCTACTTTAAGTTCACCCAGGCACCCATGACGACAAAATAGTCATTCAATCATGCCATGCCATTGGCAACGCGGCGATCAAGCCAAGGAAAATATCATAATCGAGTCGTTTATATCTGACGTTTGCGAGCACGATTTCCAGAATTATACGGCCGTCAATTGACTCTAAATCAATGTTATGCAAAGTACGATCACGCAATGAGTGAGATATTACCGAATGTATTCGCCCAAACAGAAATAATGTTTTCCAGAGCAGTTTTTCACTTCAAGTTGACCAGTGGTTACAAGCGAGCTTATGCCATCATGTATGATGCTTGCTTCCTTATCTTCAAGTGTCAAACATTCTCTTTAGCTTTTTCACTCAAGCAGGAATACCTGTGGTCGTCCAGAGGCAAAGGTCTTCAACTAAGAGTAATGCTATGTTGGTTGCAGTGGTGGCCATCAGGACATACCGTTTGACTTGCCCGATGGTGTGTGAATTTCATGTGGTGCGAGAAGCAGAGCTATGTAAGGGTATACTGTGTGAGAATTTCCAGGATCCAGGATATGGCTTTGTCGAAGGAACTAGTCGGAACAAAGATCCATGGTTTTGTTTTGTCGAAATACCAGCGCAAGGTCCAATCTTGGATCCAAAGATCCAGGATCTTGGTTTATCAGAAGAGCTAGCAAGAACTTGAATCCCGGTTTTATTTTGTCGAAAGAACCAGGGAAACATGATTCAGGGTTCTGCTTTGTGGGACAAACCAGTGAAAACCAGGAATTACAACTGTGAACCAAGCAAATGTCTGGTGCAACCATAAGGACGTGGGGAATGGGAGCTAAGCCACTTACAGGGATTGGCGGCTCCTAAGACTGAAAAAAATGTGGTAACCTAGTGACAGATCAAATGCATAACGCAGGACCAAGTTGCAAATAAGATTGCTCAACCCAGTCCGTGTTTAGAGATGCACGTGATGGTGCGCGCCATTCGTTCAATAAGTCATTTTGAAATACTCATTGGCAGAAGTCATTGCATAGAATGGTATTTGTCTTTAACGCATGCCTACGCTCCGGCGATGACGTAGGCGCTACGAGTGTTTTAATCTGGTCTGATGGGCGGCTGAGAGCTCGCCAGTACCCAAGCCCAGTCGTACCTAACCCAGCAAACCCAGTCGTCTGAGTTTGCGTGGTCTTCTCCGTTCATACAGAGGTACGGGTGTGAGGCCGAGGGGCTGCGAGGGCTGCTTTTCACCGGCCACTGCCAACGTAATTCACCGCTTGCGTTGTGTCCCTGCCAATTTGAGCGTGTTATCAGTGCAATTGATTATTGTTGCATTTAATAGCTCCAATTTTGCCTCGTTTAAATATTGTCGTTAGCTCAGCGATGGAGGTGGAGTACCGTGCATAGGGGCGCACAGCCATGTACGGAGAGAAGCCGTTCATGGTATCTGATCGGGCCTACCGTTCCGCCAATACCCCGGTCACCCGCCTCATCCTGGCTTTGTGAGTCACATGAGTATGTAATGATGTCGGGTGCACAACGTGCTGAGTCGTGGGCTTGCATCATTTGACTCGTATGCTGGCCAATGGGCTCCTCAATATGAATTCGCTTTTGTAAGATGTGACAGCGGCGCCGGCGGAGCACAGGCATACAGCGGCAGCCCGGCAGCAGTGCAGCGCAAGAACCAAGCACCACAAGCACCACGCAAGCATTACAGAACCCCACCCCACAACAGTGTCTCTGCTCTACACACAACCCGTCCAAATTAGGTACCACTTGTATGCAAAGTGTCAATGTGCTAATAGTAAGTTTGTGACCAAATTTAACATAAGCAGGTGAAATGACCCAACCCTTCTGGATTAATTTGATATTCGAAATTACCATCGGCGCCAAGCACCGCCCTTGGCGGCATGCTCCTCAAAGCAAACGCTTAATTGAGATCCTGTTAGGCCAGTAACCTTCCTTGAACGTCATGAAGGCAAACCAAGAAATCTTCTGCGTCGTAGTCCAAAAACGCGTAAGTGGTAGTTAAAAACTATCTTATAAGGCAAATTTTCCATTGATAACGTGGTGAGTTTTTTTACCTTGATCTGAATCTGTAGGTAAACTAAGGTAAAATGATTTGGTCCTAATCCTGATTTCAATAGTCAAGCTGTCAAAGACAATCAAAGTTGTATGACTTAGTCTAAAGCTACGTTGTCGTATCATTCTGAACGATAACCTAAAAATTACCCACATTGACAACCTTGGGCTAACTTTGACCTATCAGTAGCCTAACCACATATATCCAGTTTTGTAAGTAAAACTTTGGCTATTCCATTGCCTACAGTTCTGTGAATTTTGACGCTGCTCTGCCACGCCGTTCCGAAATGATTTTGAAACACATATTTCTGGACGTTAAAATTGACCCCACCCCGAACGTGTGGCGCGGAACATCACTGGACGCTCATACTTGCTGTCTTAGTAAATAGGTGGTGGCTTCCTTATCGAACCTTTCGAACTTTACACCATCAGCGAAGGTTGCTTATACGTGCTCGCACATGGTTCTCTAAATATGAATCTGAAGGTGATCATGATGATGATGTTTATCATCATGGTGGTGGCAGTTGTGACGGTAGTCGCACTGTTGGTCACAACGATGGTGAGGCCTTTGGGTGCGATGCTTGGTTATGATTGCGATGGTGGTGGTGATGACGATGGTGGTGGTTGTGTGGCCAATGGTAGTGGTCGTGATAATGATGGGAGTGACGGCGACGATGACGCTGACGATGACAATGATGGTGACACGATGACGATGACGATGATGGTGACGATGACGATGACGATAACGATGATGGTGACGATGACGATGCCGCTATATTGTCATCATGAAAATGAATGATGCATCGTGACCGCCTGATGGTTTATTTTCCACACAAAATAACAATAAGAAGTGCAGCAAAGTTTGCGTTCTGTCGCAGAGGTCTGGTCAGGGCGCAAAGTTCTGGGCTGGTTTCGGTCTGGTCGCATTATGTGTGAAAAGAAATACAGAACTCCTGAAAGCGGTGTCAAAAACTGCTATTTGTGGTGTTAAAAGAGGCGTTTTCAGGGTCATCACAGACAGATGTTGCGATGAATACATCATTTTGGATCATCACATCATGTTTCAGAGCGCATCAGAGGTGTCTGTACTCTTTGTCTTGACTCACAGTTCTTCGTGCGTGCGATCCCCCAAAGCATATTGTATTTTTTTTGTGCGCGGATTTTTCACACGTTCAGAAACTCCCATTACCAGCTCCAAAGCTGCCTCTGAAAGTGGTGGCCGTGCTCTTGCAATTCCAGCTGAAGTTGCCGGAAGCAGTGCCGAAGATATTTAACGGCACAGTGGCAGGTCCCCTGCCAGCCGACACGGTACCGCTCCTTTATGCTTATCTGCAGACACAGGCATGCTATAGTGAGCA
>NW_023596461.1:16586494-16595519 GCF_011947565.3 Pollicipes pollicipes | reverse complement strand
TGCCGACCAGTCTAGTAACAGGCACGGTCACATTAGCTTTGTTTTCACAGTCCTTTGCTGGGCATCGTTTGCATACCCACCCGCGTTGTACTGATCCGTTACTCGAATCACTATGCCTCCGGCGTCTGTGAATGCAGCGGCGAGCTATTGCTATCAGAGCTGCAGAAAAAACGTTGCGGTATTCCAGGCCGTCCCTCCCGCATCCGTCTTCTGCCACGCGTTCGTTGCTGCCTAGCCGTGAATGGCGACTGTTCGGTCAACACATGGCAGTCTTTCAGACATAATACACTGCTACACGTTTCATATCTGGAATGCAGACATTTGAGCAGCTCTCGCCGTGCGAGGTGCCCGGGTACGCTGACTCCTCAGGGCACGTTCGACCACCGGATTCCGACCCGCTCAACAAATACGCCACGCTGTGCTGCGCCGGCAGCGAACGACAAGATCTTGTGAGCAGCATCTGTTAGGACCACGTGCTCGGCCGGTGACCTACTCGTGGTCTTGAGGCTGGCGAAAGTGAGTTTGTCTTTTACGCCGCCTTTCTCACAACACGCCCTCACCAGACTTCGCCGGCCTGTCCGTGCCGATGTCTGGAGACTGAAGCGTCACATACTGGACGTGTCAAGAACACTGCGTATGCCGTGCCGCACTGCTGTTCAGTGTCAATTGACTTTTCGACAAGTGGCTTAGATTGTCATGAATGCACGCCTTTGAACGTGTTGCGTTTGTGTGCATCTTTCGCAGACACTTAACAACTGACACGGGACAAGTAACCCTCGTGCAATGGTCACATCATCCGTCAATGAACAAAACGTCATAACGTGGGTAACGCAGTAGTAATAGCTTTTTACTATAGCTCCATTCTCCTGGTTTTTCCCCCGAGGAATGATGCTATCACCACTGTCTTATCTATACTACTGCTTTATCTATGCGCATGTTCCTCGCAAATGCACTAAAAACCTACGTAATGTCATGACATTTAAATTTGAAAATTGCAACTGATCTTAATTGTGCATTGGAATCCCAATACGAATGCCAGATCTTAAAGTTAAGTTGCACCGCCTTATCTTAAAGTTAAGCTCATGTGGAGCGAAATGCCAAAAACCGGTGACTGCGTGCATCACCCCTGCGCAATTGCAGAATGAGGGATCCGACCACAAGACCTTTCAACAATCGGGGATGCAAAGGACAGCTGGCTTGTATCAAAGCGCACATAATTTTGCTGTTACGTTGCTGCGCAGGGCAAAAGTGGCAATAACCTGATCCATGAACTCAAGGTCCAACTGAAACTGGAATCCGTTGTCAGCACGTGACTGTGCTGCAGCTTCGCCGCGCCAGGCCTCGCCGCGCCAGACAGCAGCTCACACAGACAGGCCCACGTCCGCCCACGTCCGCTCACATCCGGTTGTCGCGCAGCCAGCCCGACCGCCAGCTGTCACTCACGTGTATTGCGACTGACGGCGCCCAGGTGCACCAGTGAGCTGGCCGACCGACGACGGCGGTGCACAGCGCGGCGCGTGCGGGCTCGTGCCTCGCCGCCACCGCCGGCCGGCTAGAAAGACCTGTACTCGGATGCAGAGTCACGTGACGTCCGCCCGCCCCACACACACCCATCCGCCTCAGTACCGTGAAAATCGGATAACGGCTGGGGCAGGTGTAGCGCCCTCCGCCCCCCCCCCCCCCCCCCTCCCTCCGGGGCCCAACGGGCACCCACCGTCAGTCACAGCTCGAGCCGACAAGCCGGCGGTTCGTGTCCACTGTCCATCCAACAGTGTATGCGGTAGGGGCCCTACCGGACCCGTGCCCGCACGTGTCAACCGGCCTCACCCTGGGGCCGGCCTCTTGACAGACATGAGCTCGTGTCGCTACATCGATACACAGACCACGGGTGGTACAACACCACAGCGGACAGGGATTGCCTACACCGGCGGCCCATTACACGCCCAATCTCTCCGCACCGGCGGCCGGCCACACGCTCACACTCTCCGCACCGGCGGCCGACCACACGCTCACACTCTCCGCACCGGCGGCCGATCACACGCTCACACTCCCTGCACCGGCGGCCGATCACACGCTCATACTCCACACCGGTGTCCACCACACGCTCACACTCTCTGCACCGGCGGCCGACCACACGCTCACACTCTCTGCACCGGCGGCCGATCACACGCTCATACGCTCCACACAGTGGCTGATCACACGCTCATATCCCACACCGGCGGCCGATCACACCGCCCATACCCCACACCGGTGGCCCACCACACGCTCACACCCTCTGCACTGGCGGCTGATCACACGTTCATACCCCCACACCAGCGGCCGATCGCACGCTCACACTCTCTGCACCGGCGGCTGATCACACGCTCACACTCTCTTCATCGGCGGCCGCCTCGTCCACGAGATGTGCTCACGGTCAGCCTCTGGACAGAGCCCGACCGGCGGCCGGCCGCGACTTGAGCGCGAGCCACGCATCGCGCGCGTGTACGACTGTGCGTGCGAGCGTGCGGGGTGCGGGCGGTCACGTCGGCTCCTGACAGACACCGGTGCAGGTGCTGGCGCCGCGGCCCTCGGACGGCGTGCCCCCCCCCCCCCCCCCCCAGCTGACCACCACACAGCCGTGAGGCGTCTCTGATTGGGTGGACTCTGAGCAGCGCCCGGCGGCCGGCCTACCCCCGGGACTGCTCGGCGAGGAGCGTCGTGCGTGCACCACAGCAGCCGCCGCTCGGCTGAACGCTACGGTAGGTAATGGCTGAGACTCGAGTCCTGAGTGGAGCTCGTCTCAGGGTTCTGGGCTGACACTGTCTCGCCCAATCCAGCAGCCGAGAACCGAGCTCCACATCTTACAGCCCGAGGTACACGTCCTCACAATCGGCCACACCCTCGTCCACACACCAACACAGCGCACCTGTGCGCTGAGCCAACAGTGCACGGCGCCAACCGTGTGGGCTGGTCCACACGTACCTATGGACATTAATGCATTCCGCAAATAAATCTGAGCTCAGCGACAAGAAACTAACATCTGCTCACCAATATCACCAACATCAGCAGAAACATGCAGAAATGAACGAGTAACAGCCTAACAAATTGCCATAAGCTCAAAGTCGGTCCCGAACCCTGACGAAGAAAGACATCCACACCTTGCCCTGAAAACATCAGCGACACAGCAACAGAAGCGCGTGTATCTTGACCAGATAGGAACTGCTCGCTACTCATTAAAAGCTGCACATATCACGTCTCGGCCGCCACGTCCTGACGCCGGGAGGCCTCACCGACACGTGCACGAATTATCTTTTGATTCATTTCAACGCGACAGCCCTGCAAGTCCTGCGTGCGTAGACGGCAGACTACGCACCAGCTGAGCAATACTGCCGGGCCTCATCTGGCAGCGTGTGATGGTCGGAACGCCGTTTTTCACCACTCCGACTGGATCGCCAACTGGGCCTTGATCTCCGATTGGTCAATCCGTCGCTCGCGCGCAATGCCACCACCCTGATTGGCCCGCGGCGAGTCGGCACACACTGCGTGGCCCTCGCCGCTCCAACACCGCCGCCCCTGCGCGGAGCGCTCAGGCCCGCGGCGGGCGTGGGTTGGAACGGCCTCGTCGAGAGGCGACAAGCACCAGTCTTGATTAGGCCGAGACCGCTGCAACAAAGAACGGACGCTCTGATCCCCCGTCATATGATGCAGACGTACTCACGGGATTTTTCCGAGAGGCACCAAGTGCACATGATTGAAGTCATTGACCCGGACGTAGGCACACCGCTGAACATTTTCCGCCAACATTTCTGACCCACTGACAGCCTTTGAACGAGTGAATACCAAACTGAAAGTCTGCTTTGCGCTTCGTTTGACCCGAAAACGACAATGACTTCTGGTGACGTGGGTGACGTGGGCTCACATCTCTTCCCCACAGCCAAACGCTGGGACAAGCGTCTCCATTCGGCCAAAAGCATGGCCAACAACGGGCCGCGCTGAGGCAGAGGCGAACACTGACGCAAGCAGAGCAGGAAGCTACCCCAACATCGAAATGGCGATCAGAACATTCTCAGCTCGAAACACCCGAGCGACACAAGCGGCTGCTCCGAGCCCAAACTGCTCCCGCCTTCCACGTGCTCCCTCGAATCCCCAAGGGTGACCCCCCTTCCACGTGCTCCCTCGAATCCCCAGGGGTGACCCCTCCTTCCACGTGCTCCCTCGGATCCCCAAGGGTGACCCCCCTTCCACGTGCTCCCTCGAATCCCCAGGGGTGACCCCTCCTTCCACGTGCTCCCTCGAATCCCCAAGGGTGACCCCCTTCCACGTGCCTCGAATCCCAGGGGTGACCCCTCCTTCCACGTGCTCCCTCGGATCCCCAGGGGTGATCCCTCCTTCCACGTGCTCCCTCGGATCCCCAAGGGTGACCCCTCCTTCCACGTGCTCCCTCGGATCCCCAGGGGTGACCCCTCCTTCCACGTGCTCCCTCGGATCCCCAGGGGTGACCCCTCCTTCCACGTGCTCCCTCGGATCCCCAGGGTGACCCTCCTTCCACGTGCTCCCTCGAATCCCCAAGGGTGACCCCCCTTCCACGTGCTCCCTCGGATCCCCAGGGGTGACCCCTCCTTCCACGTGCTCCATCGAATCCCCAGGGGTGATCCCTCCTTCCACGTGCTCCCTCGGATCCCCAGGGGTGACCCCTCCTTCCACGTGCTCCCTCGAATCCCCAGGGGTGACCCCTCCTTCCACGTGCTCCCTCGAATCCCCCGGGGTGACCCCTCCTTCCACGTGCTCCCTCGGATCCCCAGGCGGCCCCCCCCCCCCTCTCCGCGGCCCCTCACTCACCCTGGCGGCGGCGCGGCCCGTTAGTAGGCGGAGCGGACGGTGCTGCGCTGCTTAGCCACCTCGGACTTATGCTTTTTGCTCTCGAAGTGCTGCGCGAACTGGGTCTCCGAGTTCATGGTCAGATTGCAGGGCAGGCAGTAGAATTTCCCTGAGGTGACCGAGGAACGGCGTCAGCGGGGCACAAATACTGAAGACACGTACATATGAATGTCATCAGCCAAGTACATGGACTATTCCGTGCCACATACCATCCCCGAGCAGCCGTTAGAAAAAAAATGGGTAGACCATTGTGACGGTTTAGGCTTATGACTGTATTGTTTTTATGGGCCAGAGCACGAACACAGTCCTGCGGATGACACTGCACCTCTCACGATGCGTACACATTCGGAAATGTTCAGGTGGAAGTTTTGTTCAGGAAAGGTTATCAGACCGCGTGCGAGCCAAACAAGGCAAATGGACAAGGACATGGTGAACACTGTCTGTGCGGTGGTCAGTAACGGCATGCGACCATCGCCCCCTCCCCCTCTCTCTCCTTCTCCCCCTTCCGCTCGCTGACCGGAGGGCGTCTTGTAGATGGAGAAGTCCTTGTGGGGGCGTTTGGCCGGCGGCTCGGTGGCGGACGTCGTCTCGTCCTGCGCCGCCTGCTCCCCGGCCGCAGTTGGCTCTGGCGGGACCGGGCGCCGCCGGGAGTCAGCCTCACAGCGCGGCTCACTCGGCAGCGGCGCCACGCCCCACTGACCGTCCGCGCGCACACACTGCGTCCGGCTCCAGGTGCAGCAGTGACACTGGCTTAGGGTCGTGGCATTGCAGTAATCGAGCTTTACCAAATACACACCAGGCGGCGTTGCACCAAAGGATCACGTGACATGCGAGCTTCATCAAGTCCACTCTACAAGACTCCTGTTCAAGTCCACCTCCGGCATCAAGGAGAACCCACGCTGACATCGGTCCAGCCCCGCATTTGTAGCAGACAGCGTGGACCGTCGGCAGACAAATCCCGTTTCACCGAGCACAGGACGGCCGGCAGCGCCAGGACACGGGACCCGCGGTCTGGCCCAGCCCGCCGCCTCGGTGTGGCCACGCCACTCACCGACTGGAGGCGGCTCCGGCAGCGGCAGGCCCAGCTTCCTGGCCTGCAGCTTGTGCTTGCTGCCGTTGATGTGGGTGTCCAGCTGGAGCTGGCACGTGGCCGACACGTTACAGATGTGGCAGAAGAACCTGGGCACCCACCAGCCGACAGGCAGAGTTAGCTGTACAGCACGTCTTCGCCGCCTCGCCGCCAGGGCAATGTAAAACCATTGGATTTCAACGGACCAAACTATTGCCATAACAGTCGGTAACAGAGCGTTTTTAAGCCCTCGTGTCATTGCGCAACAGCAGGCGAACAGCCAGAGGCCCCGACCTCTGGTGCCCGAGGTCGGGGCCACGGAGCTCCGATCCCGTGCTGCAGGGGGGGGGGGGGGGGCGATGGTGGGGGCCCAGTGGTGGGCAGACAGACGCCGAGTTCAGGGAGCGGTCACAGCTGGAGCGGGAACGAGGAGGGAGATCTTAACGACGACAGGGGGTCGGCCTAGAGGCACTAACTGATCCATGAAATACAACCTGGCCCCAGACCCACGACACAAAGTCAGACACAGCCTGACCTGGCCCCAGACCCACGACAAAAAGTCAGACACAGCCTGACCCAGACCCACGGGATGCAGTCAAACCCTGACCATGGCCTGTGAGACACAGGCTGACTCAGACCCACGGGTCGCAGTCAGACCCGGCCATGACCTGTGAGACACAACCTGACCCAGACCCACGGGTCACAGTCAGACCCCGACCATGACCTGTGAGACACAACCTGACCCAGACCCACGGGTCACAGTCGGACCCTGGCCGTGGCCCGTGACACACAGCCTGACCAATACCTACAGGTTAGTCAGACCCACAACCCCACGAAACACAGCTGACTGGAGACCAGATATGAGCCACAGCAGTGCGCCGCGCCGACCCGCTCCGTGCCGCGGCCTCGCTACCGTACTTGCTCGGCGCTGCACCGGAGGCTCCGGAGGCGGTGGCGGCGGCGGCTGCGACGGTCGGTCTGCCCCCGGCGTTCACCAGGTTACCGGGCGCCACCTGGCGGCCAGTGACGGGGGGCGGGACGTCAGCCATCTCCGGGTCACAGGCCACGACCGCCGCCGCACGCTCAACGGGGACATGTCACGTGCTCTGAGCATGGTATAACGGCGCAGAGGCGACGGGCACGCTGGCGTGCGATACGTCCATACACACCCGCGAGGCGGGATGAACGGCTGCACCAGCCCGGGCGCACCCTGTCAGTCTGCCCAGATCGGTGGAGGGCGGACACCAGCGCCGGTCCCGGACGGCCGACCCCATCTGCGACACGCACGCACGAACACCGACTTGCGCCACTGCCCGGCTTCCGGTCATCAGCCTGCAAACACGCGCGCCAGGTCTTCGACGACACCACCAGGCGGGGCACCAGCATGTGCACGCCCCCAGCGGCGTCGGGCAGGCGTTAGCTGGAGTCGGGTCAGTCCCGGAGCGCCGGCGGCCGGTACCTGCGCATCTCGGGCGGGCGTTAGCTGGAGCCCGGTCAGTCCCGGAGCGCCGACGGCCGGTACCTGTACGTCAGCGGGACCGTTAGCTGGAGCCCGGTCAGACCCGGAGCGCCGGCGGCCGGTACCTGTACATCAGCGGGACCGTTAGCTGGAGCCCGGTCAGTCCCGGAGCGCCGGCGGCCGGTGCCTGTACGCCAGCGGGACCGTTAGCTGGAGCCCGGTCAGACCCGGAACGCCCGCGGTCGGTACCTGTACATCAGCGGGACCGTTAGCTGGAGCCCGGTCAGACCCGGAGCGCCGGCGGCCGGTACCTGTACGTCAGCGGGACCGTTAGCTGGAGCCCGGTCAGACCCGGAGCGCCGGCGGCCGGTACCTGTATGTCAGCGGGACCGTTAGCTGGAGCCCGGTCAGACCCGGAACGCCCGCGGTCGGTACCTGTACATCAGCGGGACCGTTAGCTGGAGCCCGGTCAGACCCGGAGCGCCGGCGGCCGGTACCTGTACGGTGACGACGGACGGATCCGCGAGCGCCGCGGCCAGGCTCGACTTGACTGGGCCGTCGGCCGGCCGGAGCGCGGTGGTCGGCCTCGGCGGGTACGGCCGGCTCTGCTGCTCCTCCACCGGCCTGGGGCACGGCGCCGGGTCAGCGCCGCAACCGCGCCAACGGGTCTCTCCCCCCTCAGTCACACAGGGCCACCGACGGCCACAGACGCACACACAACCCGGACGCATGTCAACACTGGACGCAGCTGGACAGCAGACACGACCTGACAGCATACTCACTTTTCACCAAATACAGATTTTATGATCTATGCATGATACAGACACACTGGTGGAGGAAAAACGAACAGCAAACGCGGATACCAGACACGCTCGCGAACGACGTTCTAACCACCACCACTACTACTACTGTGCACCTCCAACCACTCACTCGAAAACTGCGTCGACCGAGAAACTCGGACGGCAGACGGGCGGACTGCGGACACGTCCGACCATAGCGTGTGTCCGTCGGCGGTCCGGTCACAGACACACACTGGCGACAGGCCCACTCTGACCCCTCAGACGCGAGCGGCACGGCGGCCGGCCCAGCCGACTCACAGGCGCTGCCAGCGACCCAGGCGGCTGTTGTAGTATCCTGTGCGCAGCGGCGGCTTGCCCTCCAGCTTGCGCACGTGGTTCCTGCCGGCGTAGTGTTGCGACGCGTGCTGTACGGACGTGAAGCTCAGGTCGCAGATCTTGCAGTACAGGTCAACCTTGGCCGAGTCCTGCCAGCCAGGGCCAGGGGTTACAGGGCGTCCATCACTGCCTGCCCGGTTGCCGGAGACGCTAGTTCCAATCCAAACCCCGTTGCAGCGCTGACCGACTGAATAAGCTCGAACGAAAGTGTTCACGTTTATCAGGTGGCCCTGCGTTGCGCCCCACGTTCACACGCCGTCGCACGAAGCCGCCATCTCCGGCCGCCTCGCCGCGGGTCATCGCCGCAGACCAGGCGGGTGCGGTCGGGGTCAGTCCCGCTCCGGCGCACCCTGTCAGAGGGCACAGCGCGCCGCCCCGAGGACCGAGCCGAGCTAGGCTCAGCGCCCAGACTCGGGGCGTTCCAGGCGGCGTCGGCGCCGACGGCCGTACCGACGCAGATGTGGG
>NW_023596461.1:16575953-16585494 GCF_011947565.3 Pollicipes pollicipes | reverse complement strand
CTCTCTCTCTCTCTCTCTCTCTCTCTCTCTCTCTCTCTCTCTCTCTCTCTCTCTCTCTCTCTCTCTCTCTCTCTCTCTCTCTCTCTCTCTCTCTCTCTCTCTCTCTCTCTCTCTCTCTCTCTCTCTCTCTCTCTCTCTCTCTCTCTCTCTCTCTCTCTCTCTCTCTCTCTCTCTCTCTCTCTCTCTCTCTCTCTCCTCTCTCTCTCTCTCTCTCTCTCTCTCTCTCTCTCTCTCTCTCTCTCTCTCTCTCTCTCTCTCTCTCTCTCTCTCTCTCTCTCTCTCTCTCTCTCTCTCTCTCTCTCTCTCTCTCTCTCTCTCTCTCTCTCTCTCTCTCTCTCTCTCTCTCTCTCTCTCTCTCTCTCTCTCTCTCTCTCTCTCTCCTCTCTCTCTCTCTCTCTCTCTCTCTCTCTCTCTCTCTCTCTCTCTCTCTCTCTCTCTCTCTCTCTCTCTCTCTCTCTCTCTCTCTCTCTCTCTCTCTCTCTCTCTCTCTCTCTCTCTCTCTCTCTCTCTCTCTCTCTCTCTCTCTCTCTCTCTCTCTCTCTCTCTCTCTCTCTCTCTCTCTCTCTCTCTCTCTCTCTCTCTCTCTCTCTCTCTCTCTCTCTCTCTTCATGCGTCACGCCACCCGTACTCGCTCAAACCAAAGTACTTTCGACGTGTTGAGGAACGCTGTATCTCCAAGCACATACAAGACTTTGCCACGTTGGTGGTATGCCCCCCCCCCTCCCCCTCCCAATGATTATAAACATGTCTTGTCACTTGTTTTTTTTGCGTGACATACAAGGCAATGTTAGAAACGAGACAGAACGACTATGTATTTTTGCACTGACTACACATGAAGCAGCGGATCGTGGTGACCAATAACCCCTGTTTCAGCGGTAACATTGACCTGCGCTGTCAACGAGACGGGCGTCGCCGGCTGCAACACGTGTAACTGTGGCAATGGTACCTGGTTATGTCCCCTAGTTGCCTGCTCAGCGCCATGTGAGTGAGCCTCAGACCGTGTACAGCCCACGCCGACACGGTCTGGGGTGTTTTCGCTGCCCGCGGCTGTGCCAAGGTTTGAAAAATCCCTGCCGCTTTAAATCTCTGTGCCTAATGCAAAAAACCTAATGTAATAATGGTCGGGTCAAATAATCATCCTTACTAAGAAAAACTATATGTATATATATATATATATATATATATATATATATATATATATATATATATCGATACGTACTTAGCCCTGTGCCACGTGAAGGCCAAAGACATTATTTGCATATTCTTCCTGCTTATGTTGGACAGAATATCAACATCTAAAGTGACCTAACATGATCACCAACGGTAACCTGGCGTGACATGGTTAGGTGTGACCAGCATTCGATTGAGGACAGTCAAGCCAGTCAATGATTTACACCGGAATAATCCTTAAAAAAACATACAGGACAACGCTTGTTGCTGCATGTGCGGGCAAAAACTGCACTCTCTGAAAATGTGTCAATGTTGTTGAGTCAAATTGGATGCACAAATCAAACGTTGGGTCAGATTAGACGCACAACGCTGCAATGTGACAATGTGTAAACATGATCACATTTGTGATGCAAATTATTTTGTGAACTTAACTGGCAAGGGATCAGTGCTGCTCGCAAAACTCAGAGAAGGTTGCATTTTGAACCCGCTGACGGTTGCGGGTAACAAAATACGAGTTATGTTAGAAGCCATCACGCTTGGTTCTTTGCTACCTTTTATATTGCTGAAGCCGGGGATGAAACGCTTTTTTAGGACTAAACACTGCACCAGAATTAAAAGAGGATCCATTATGATTGGCAAATGATTGTTTTTTATTTTCACGCTTGGCTTTAGCAAGAATACCCACGGCTGTAAGGAATACTGCTTCAGTTGAGACGAACACTCAAATTTTATGCATTTGTTGCGCAAGTTGACATAAAAGAATGACCATTGTGTCGATTGACGAAACTGCCTCTTGAAAGATGTAGGGTGTAAAATTATCTAACACGCGCTCGGGTGGGGGATCAAATTGACCGCCCCAAAGGTTTTTCTAGAATGGTTTATGAACGGCGGGGCGTAGCCGCGCCAAATTTTTGCATTACTGTAGAAAATTGAATAGCGGATCATTTGACATAAAAATTTGTACCTTGTATTGTCGCTGACCTATAGGCGGGTCAAAGTCAGGCCATGGCTTCAGCGAAGGCAATTTCTCGGGAATCGTCCTATCTGATACAATAACGGAAGTGTTTGACGAAGCCATACATCTCTGAGATACTTTCTTAGGCGCCAAAAATATTGAATGAGCAAATTATGTTGACCTAAGGTCAGGTATGAAGGTTAGACCAGGGTCAAAAACTAGCCTGACTTATTACTTTAGGGCTTGCTGTATGGAATAGTTTGTGGTGCTCATTTCGAACATTTTGATAGCAGGAACCGCATTATAGATCTTTCATTGACTTTTTAGAGGTCAGAACAGGTCACTGCCCAAGATGGCCCGGGCCGACACTTTGTTTTAGGAACATATTGCCTAGCGGAATCTTTGTTGCTTATTAAAATGCAAAACTCAGAGCAGTCTTGTATGATTTTGGTCACCTTGACCTTCAAAAGGTCAAACAAGTTCACGGATCTTAAATGAGAACGTGACCTTTTGCTCTAAAAACGGTTATTTACGTTCTGGGGACACTTTAGAGACCATCCTGGAACTTGGCCTTGTTTGACCTTGTTTGGCCTGAAGGTCATGGCCTAGGAAACTTCAACTTTGACCTGAGGGAGTTCACGTACAGGTCAAGACACCCGATAAATTTGGTGTCTTTAGTTTTCTTAGTTCCCGAGATCTTAGGGGGGTCAAATTGACCCCCAACCCGATCAAAGGGTATCTAGTCGGCCGCCCGGGCGCGTGTTAACGCTCGCTGGGTACGTTATTTGAAGCCGCTTTTAATGTTTTAAATCATTTTTGCTCTACAAAAAGAACACGAAACATACGCATCTAGTTCAACACAAGACTGTTGCAGTGTTGTTCCAAAAAAAGAGAAACGCTGACGCAACAGCCTCGTATCATTGTCACGCCCACTGTGCCGTATTTGCTTCATTGCAGTTAACTTCAGCGGGGTGGTGCCCTGCCGGCTCGCACCAGATATGTCCAAGTGCCAACCATAGCCTCCAGCTCAGCGTCGTCAGAAGAAAACGGGAAATACGAAATGACTCACGGCATGTTAGCAGTGGAGGTGGGAACTGCTAATGAATGTCAAAAAAGAGTGTTGGCAAAATTCTGTGTTCGCGTTTCGCTCGTTGTAATGTAGCACAATCACGCATGCAGCAGCTGAGACAAACAATTTTGAATTGCACTGCCTAGGTTCATTGAAATACAAAATTCCTCTGGTGCTGCCTACAGTCTCCGCATTCGCCTGCGCACAGCATATGCATAAATTAAGCTGATTTTGGACCGCAGTAATGCAGGCTTACACAATTTCTGCATGTTGTTTCTATTTTCCACAGTGACTGACCGACGTGTCTGCAAATTTGTCACATTGTAGGAATTGCTATTACATGCTGTTTCGAAACGGTTGGCCGGCACATTGCCATGCATGTTGCCTTTGCACCGCCTGTCCTACATCCGTGTGTGTGCTTAGGTTTAATGACGTACCACCGCTCGTTCGATGCCGACCAGTCTAGTGAGTAACAGGCACGGTCACATTAGCTTTGTTTTCACAGTCCTTGCTGGGCATCGTTTGCATACCCACCCGCGTTGTACTGATCCAGTTACTCGAATCACTATGCCTCCGGCGTCTGTGAATGCAGCGGCGAGTATTGCTATCAGAGCTGCAGAAAAACGTTGCGGTATTCCAGCGTCCCTCCCGCATCCGTCTTCTGCCACGCGTTCGTTGCTGCCTAGCCGTGAATGGCGACTGTTCGGTTCAACACATGGCAGTCTTTCAGACATAATACACTGCTACACGTTTCATATCTGGAATGCAGACATTTGAGCAGCTCTCGCCGTGCGAGGTGCCCGGGTACGCTGACTCCTCAGGGCACGTTCGACCACCGGATTCCGACCGCTCAACAAAATACGCCACGCTGTGCTGCGCCGGCAGCGAACGACAAGATCTTGTGAGCAGCATCTGTTAGGACCACGTGCTCGGCCGGTGACCTACTCGTGGTCTTGAGGCTGGCGAAAGTGAGTTTGTCTTTTACGTCCGCCTTTCTCACAACACGCCCTCACCAGACTTCGCCGGCCTGTCCGTGCCGATGTCTGGAGACTGAAGCGTCACATACTGGACGTGTCAAGAACACTGCGTATGCCGTGCCGCACTGCTGTTCAGTGTCAATTGACTTTTCGACAAGTGGCTTAGATTGTCATGAATGCACGCCTTTGAACGTGTTGCGTTTGCGTGCATCTTTCGCAGACACTTAACGACTGACACGGCACGAGTAACCCTCGTGCAATGGTCACATCATCAGTCAATGAACAAAACGTCATAACGTAGGTAACGCAGTAGTAACAGCTTTGTACGATAGCTCCATTCTCCTGGTTTTCCTCCGAGGAATAACGCTACCACCACTGTCTTATCTATACTGCTGCTTTATCTATGCGTATGTTCCTCGCAAATGCACTAAAAACTTACGTAATGTCATATTTCAATTTGAAAGTTGCAACTGATCTTGATTGTGCATTGGAATCCCAATACGAATGCCAGCTCTTAAAGTTAAATTGCACCGCCTTATCTTAAAGCTCATGTGGAGCGAAATGCCAAAAACCGGTGACTGCGTGCATCACCCCTGCGCAACTGCAGGATGGGGGATCCGACCACAAGACCTTTCAACAATCGGGGATACAAAGGACCGCTGGCTTGTATCAAAGCCCACATAATTTTGCTGTTACGTTTCTGCGCAGGGCAAAAGTGGCGATAACCTGATCCATGAACTCGAGATCCAACTGAAACTGGAATTCGTCGTCAGCACGTGACTGTGCTGCAGCTTCGCCGCGCCAGACAGCAGCTCACACAGACAGGCCCACGTCCGCCCACGTCCGCTCACATCCGGTTGTCGCGCAGCCAGCCCGACCGCCAGCTGTCACTCACGTGTATTGCGACTGACGGCGCCCAGGTGCACCAGTGAGCTGGCCGACCGACGACGGCGGTGCACAGCGCGGCGCGTGCGGGCTCGTGCCTCGCCGCCACCGCCGGCCGGCTAGAAAGACCTGTACTCGGATGCAGCGTCACGTGACGTCCGCCCGCCCACACACACCCATCCGCTCAGTACCGTGAAAATCGGATAACGGCTGGGGCAGGTGTAGCGCCCTCCGCCCCCCCCCCCCCCCCCTCCCCTCCGGGGCCCAACGGGCACCCACCGTCAGTCACAGCTCGAGCCGACAAGCCGGCGGTTCGTGTCCGCTGTCCATCCAACAGTGTATGCGGTAGGGGCCCTACCGGACCCGTGCCCGCACGTGTCAACCGGCCTCACCCTGGGGCCGGCCTCTTGACAGACATGAGCTCGTGTCGCTACATCGATGCACAGACCACGGGCGGTACAACACCGCAGCGGACAGGGATTGCCTGCACCGGCGGCCCATTACACGCCCAATCTCTCCGCACCGGCGGCCGGCCACACGCTCACACTCTCCGCACCGGCGGCCGACCACACGCTCACACTCTCCGCACCGGCGGCCGATCACACGCTCACACTCCCTGCACCGGCGGCCGATCACACGCTCATACTCCACACCGGTAGTCCACCACACGCTCACACTCTCTGCACCGGCGGCCGACCACACGCTCACACTCTCTGCACCGGCGGCCGATCACATGCTCATACGCTCCACACCAGTGGCTGATCACACGCTCATATCCCACACCGGCGGCCGATCACACGCCCATACCCCACACCGGTGGCCCACCACACGCTCACACCCTCTGCACTGGCGGCTGATCACACGTTCATACCCCCACACCAGCGGCCGATCGCACGCTCACACTCTCTGCACCGGCGGCTGATCACACGCTCACACTCTCTTCATCGGCGGCCGCCTCGTCCACGAGATGTGCTGACGGTCAGCCTCTGGACAGAGCCCGACCGGCGGCCGGCCGCGACTTGAGCGCGAGCCACGCATCGCGCGCGTGTACGACTGTGCGTGCGAGCGTGCGGGGTGCGGGCGATCACGTCGGCTCCTGACAGACACCGGTGCGGGTGCTGGCGCCGCGGCCCTCGGACGGCGTGCCCCCCCCCCCCCCCCCCCCCAGCTGACCACTACACAGCCGTGAGGCGTCTCTGATTGGGTGGACTCTGAGCAGCGCCCGGCGGCCGGCCTACCCCCGGACTGCTCGGCGAGGAGCGTCGTGCGTGCACCACAGCAGCCGCCGCTCGGCTGAACGCTACGGTAGGTAATGGCTGAGACTCGAGTCCTGAGTGGAGCTCGGCTCAGGGTTCTGGGCTGACATTGTCTCGCCCAATCCAGCAGCCAAGAACCGAGCTCCACATCTTACAGCCCGAGGTACACGTCCTCACAATCGGCCACACCCTCGTCCACACACCAACACAGCGCACCTGTGCGCTGAGCCAACAGTGCACGGCGCCAACCGTGTGGGCTGGTCCACACGTACCTATGGACATTAACACATTCCGCAAATAAATCTGAGCTCAGCGACAAGAAACTAACATCTGCTCACCAATATCACCAACATCAGCAGAAACATGCAGAAATGAACGAGTAACAGCCTAACAAATTGCCATAAGCTCAAAGTCGGTCCCGAACCCTGACGAAGAAAGACATCCACACCTTGCCCTGAAAACATCAGCGACACAGCAACAGAAGCGCGTGTATCTTGACCAGATAGGAACTGCTCGCTACTCATTAAAAGCTGCACATATCACGTCTCGGCCGCCACGTCCTGACGCCGGGAGGCCTCACCGACACGTGCACGAATTATCTTTTGATTCATTTCAACGCGACAGCCCTGCAAGTCCTGCGTGCGTAGACGGCAGACTACGCACCAGCTGAGCAATACTGCCGGGCCTCATCTGGCAGCGTGTGATGGTCGGAACGCCGTTTTTTCACCACTCCGACTGGATCGCCAACTGGGCCTTGATCTCCGATTGGTCAATCCGTCGCTCGCGCGCAATGCCACCACCCTGATTGGCCCGCGGCGAGTCGGCACACACTGCGTGGCCCTCGCCGCTCCAACACCGCCGCCCCTGCGCGGAGCGCTCAGGCCCGCGGCGGGCGTGGGTTGGAACGGCCTCGTCGAGAGGCGACAAGCACCAGTCTTGATTAGGCCGAGACCACTGCAACAAAGAACGGACGCTCTGATCCCCCGTCATATGATGCAGACGTACTCACGGGATTTTTCCGAGAGGCACCAAGTGCACATGATTGAAGTCATTGACCCGGACGTAGGCACACCGCTGAACATTTTCCGCCAACATTTCTGACCCACTGACAGCCTTTGAACGATGTGAATACCAAACTGAAAGTCTGCTTTGCGCTTCGTTTGACCCGAAAACGACAATGACTTCTGGTGACGTGGGTGACGTGGGCTCACATCTCTTCCCCACAGCCAAACGCTGGGACAAGCGTCTCCATTCGGCCAAAAGCATGGCGAACAACGGGCCCGCGCTGAGGCAGAGGCGAACACTGACGCAAGCAGAGCAGGAAGCTACCCCAACATCGAAATGGCGATCAGAACATTCTCAGCTCGAAACACCCGAGCGACACAAGCGGCTGCTCCGAGCCCAAACTGCTCCCGCCTTCCACGTGCTCCCTCGAATCCCCAAGGGTGACCCCCCTTCCACGTGCTCCCTCGAATCCCCAGGGGTGACCCCTCCTTCCACGTGCTCCCTCGGATCCCCAAGGGTGACCCCCCTTCCACGTGCTCCCTCGAATCCCCAGGGGTGACCCCTCCTTCACGTGCTCCCTCGAATCCCCAAGGGTGACCCCCCTTCCACGTGCTCCCTCGAATCCCCAGGGGTGACCCCTCCTTCCACGTGCTCCCTCGGATCCCCAGGGGTGATCCCTCCTTCCACGTGCTCCCTCGGATCCCCAAGGGTGGACCCCTCCTTCCACGTGCTCCCTCGGATCCCCAGGGGTGACCCCTCCTTCCACGTGCTCCCTCGGATCCCCAGGGGTGACCCCTCCTTCCACGTGCTCCCTCGGATCCCCAGGGGTGACCCCTCCTTCCACGTGCTCCCTCGAATCCCCAAGGGTGACCCCCCCCTTCCACGTGCTCCCTCGGATCCCCAGGGGTGACCCCTCCTTCCACGTGCTCCATCGAATCCCCAGGGGTGATCCCTCCTTCCACGTGCTCCCTCGGATCCCCAGGGGTGACCCCCTCCTTCCACGTGCTCCCTCGAATCCCCAGGGGTGACCCCTCCTTCCACGTGCTCCCTCGAATCCCCCGGGATGACCCCTCCTTTCACGTGCTCCCTCGAATCCCCGGGCTGCCCCCCCCCCCCTCTCTCCGCGGCCCCTCACTCACCCTGGCGGCGGCGCGGCCCGTTAGTAGGCGGAGCGGACGGTGCTGCGCTGCTTAGCCACCTCGGACTTATGCTTTTTGCTCTCGAAGTGCTGCGCGAACTGGGTCTCCGAGTTCATGGTCAGATTGCAGGGCAGGCAGTAGAATTTCCCTGAGGTGACCGAGAAACGGCGTCAGCGGGGCACAAATACTGAAGAAACGTACATATGAATGTCATCAGCCAAGTACATGGACTATTCCGTGCCACATGCCATCTCTGAGCAGCCGTTAGAAAAAAATTGGGTAGATCATTGTGAAGGTTTAGGCTAATGACTGTATTGTTTTCATGGGCCAAGGCACGAACACAATCCTGCGGATGTCACTGCACCTCTCATGATGCGTACGCATTCGGGAGTGTTCAGCTGGAAGTTTTGTTCAGGAAAGGTTATCAGACCGCGTGCGAGCCAAACAAGGCAAATGGGCAAGGACATGGTGAACACTGTCTGTGCGGTGGTCAGTAACGGCATGCGACCATCGCCCCCTCCCCCTCTCTCTCTTTCTCCCCCTTCCGCTCGCTGACCGGAGGGCGTCTTGTAGATGGAGAAGTCCTTGTGGGGGCGTTTGGCCGGCGGCTCGGTGGTGGACGTCGTCTCGTCCTGCGCCGCCTGCTCCCCGACCGCAGTTGGCTCTGGCGGGACCGGGCGCCGCCGGGAGTCAGCCTCACAGCGCGGCTCACTCGGCAGCGGCGCCACACCCCACTGACCGTCCACGCGCGCGCACACACTGCGTCCGGCTCCAGGTGCAGCAGTGACACTGGCTTAGAGTCGTGGCATTGCAGTAATAAAGCTTCACCAAATACAAACTAGGCGGCGTTGCACCAAAGGATCACGTGTGCTGCGAGCTTCATCAAGTCCACTCCGCAAGACTCCTGTTCAAGTCCACCCCCGGCATCAAGGAGAACCCACGCTGACATCGGTCCAGCCCCGCATTTGTAGCAGACAGCGTGGACCGTCGGCAGACAAATCCCGTTTCACCGAGCACAGGACGGCCGGCAGCGCCAGGACACGGGACCCCGCGGTCTGGCCCAGCCCGCCGCCTCGGTGTGGCCA
>NW_023596461.1:16558165-16574953 GCF_011947565.3 Pollicipes pollicipes | reverse complement strand
CGGCCTTACAAAAGTAAACGGAACGATAATGCACTTAAGTGATACGGTAAAAAGAATCTAGATAACCTCTTTGATCGCATTTCCCGCAAACGATGAACGCTGCTTGTCATTCCTGCGTAAAACATCACTGACATAAGCCAAAAAAGTCATAAATCATGCACCATTAAGGCCAGAAATTTCAATTTTTTACAGAATGCACAGCAGTTATGTATACTCAGTTGTCCCAAATATTAGCGATGTGCTAAAAACCGTTCGAAAATAATACCGTAAAAACCTTGTTGGGCTTCTGAGGCCCTACGTAGGGCAAAGGTGAACGGTTTGCCTCCAGATGTCAAACTAGCTGCGACATACCGCGAAAGATGTGGTGTCATGAGAAAAGCACCGGGTCATAACATGGTTGCATCATCTTATAGACATGTACCTCGCAGCATGATATCACAAGCTATAGCATTTTAACAACAGAGAAATCATAGTGACAGAGGTGTCAAAGATGTATGCACCTGGAAAAACATTCCTGCATGCATGAAAGAAATGCAGAACTTTGCATTGACAAACTGAGAGTTGATTGTTGAAATAAAAGAAGCATGTGCAATGAAAACGATAACATACTTAAGAAGTCTACACTGCAACAACAAGGGGCACATGATCGCTTCCTACCTAACACGTAGACTACCAACGGTGCAACTGTACGGTTTCTTGGTTAGTCAGGCAAAGATTCACCCATCCTTTTGCTGTCGCGTTTGCGCGTTTTGTGTTATGGTGTCCGCTGTTGTGCAGCACCCGTGAGCACGCCAGTTTAAGCCAGGCATGCCGCATAGGGGGAAGCAAAGTCCAAAAGCAAGCCTAACATATAGTGCGTGACCTTCGAAGGCGTGTCCATTGAGGTTCGTCGTCCTTTTCAGAACAGGTTGAGTTGGCAATGATTTGGTGCGAAATAGCAGAGTATTCAGCTTTTTAAAATATGCCTTCAAAATATATAAACAGCCTGTACCAGCCCACATACTATATAGCGCTCTTACCAGCGCCTATCTGGTAGATTAAACAGCTTCCCTATTTTTGATAAAAATAAGACACGCAATGCGTATTTGTGATCAGCTTGACGAGACAGGTCAATTGATGGGAAACTCATCTCGGAAAAACTGGCAATATTCATAAATTAGTTCAACGCAAGCGTCAGTACACAGCATTTCAGTGAACACGGAACGTAGGATATGGCCATGCCGAAAGGACACGGCACATTTCACTCTCGGTACCTGCACAAACATATTACCACGCATTATGGGCGACTAGGTTTCATAAAGTGGAGGGCGACCCACTTCCATGCCCCAACATAAGGCCAGTATTCAAGATCAGTGCGACAGAAACACAATTTTGGGAAAAGAAGGGATTAACTAGCTACTCCTCTTATAAGCATCTGCTTTCGCCCACACTAATGATCAGCCGCAATAGCGAAGTTCCGCTGTCTTGGCTGCGTCGGCATGAGCCCCGTATGCTATAGCCGACACTTTGCAAACATAACGCCCGCTTTCCCGATCAGGATACCTGACGCTGCTCTCATTACTGGAACTGGAGCTGTGCAGACGGTTGGATTTGGTCTGCGATTCTTCCAGCCGAACCTGGTGTTGGTTTCGCCCCCTTTATTCATCTTTGGAGAGGGGGGGGGGCATTCACTAATCTGCACCTTTTGACTGCAATGATGCGACCGATATCCATTTCAAAAGCATTGTCATCAGCCCTGAAATATGAAACGCTGCCGTCGTCGGCGCCGCGCGTCGCCTCGGCGTCCCAGCGCAGTGGGACCGGACGTACGGTCTGCGGGACCGGCTGCGGGGGCGGCGGTGGGACCGGACCTACGCACTGTAGGTCCGACTCTGGAGGCGGCAGTTGGACTGGACTTCGCACTTTGGGACCGGCTCCGAAGGTGTCTGTGGGACTGAACGTACGGGCTGTGCGACCGGCTCCGGGGGCGGCAGTGGGACCGAACGCGGGGGCTGTGGGACCAGCTCCATAGGCGACAGTGGGATCGGACGTACGAACTGTCGGACCGGCTCCAGAGGCGGCAGTGGCCCAGCTCACCAGTAAACAAATGAAATGGGCATAGATAGTAAAAGTAACATAACCCAGGTCATAGCAACTGACTGCTAACAACTCACACTGCCAGCAACTGACCCTGCAAACAAATTGCTCGCAAGTGGTCTTTGTTTATCTTTTTCTCGTGACGTCACAAATATTCTGACTTTCCAGAAACGACAACGTCCCAAGCTTCCCATTTTTCCCTGCCCCTTCATCTTTTAGCACAGAACGAAAACGTACTGGTGCGCTTCTTACTCAGCCCTAAACGTGATCTGAAGTCTTGGGACGGGGATGAGACGTCTTGATGTAAATGTTGGCAAATTGAGGAGATTTCGAGACGAGTGGAACGTGAGCTTATCACACGGCAGTCATAGGTGATGTGGTGCAGCACTGTTCGGGTGGGTAATGCAATAATTGCCGTCTATGTCCTTCTGTGAGACCGGGTTCACAGTAATGCTAAATCAGTTATATACAATGCGTCACGGCATGTTAGCATTACGGTTATGGTGATGTATGATTAGAAAGGACCTTGAGGCTTCTGAGCCCCACTAATGTTACAAAACGACACCGTTGTGCAATGTTTTCGATAGTAATCCCATATAAGCTACTGCAATATGGAGCAGAATAAATGAGGTCTTTGTTGGTTATTCTTGCTGAGTCATCGGCCAGAATGCATTCAGCAAGCTGCCGCTTGCTGCGGCAAAGTGCAATGCGCAAAAAGTACCTTGATGACAGCTTTCAGTTGGATTTCCTTCTGGCTGCTAGGTGGCAGGGTCATCGTCAAGGTATTAAGAATGGGGACAACTTCAGTCGGCTGACGCGGGTTGAGTTCAAGAAAGAAGCGGTTTCAAATCGCTGGTAGCGGCTTGATACGCAGTCTCCAATCGCGGCACGAAGCACCCCGAGATTTCAAGAGATATGCCGTCAAACTACTCACTGTGCTTACCTCTGCGGACATTTTGGGCATCCGGGGCACCCTGGGCATGATGGCCACCGTGGCCACCATGTCCACCATGATTGCCCTGACTCAGGACTCCTGAGACCAAGCACAGGGCGATGACCTTGGCGAGGAGCATGGTGCCGGTCCTGCCTCGCACCGTGTGGCACAGCGAGTGGCGAGCTCGGCGCTGACGGCTGGCGGCAACCTCGACGCGTCACGTCCTGACTGACGTATGAAGCACAAAAGGTGGGGCGCCGTGCGCAGTGGTCGCCCATTCTCCGCGCCGGCGGTGCAACTGCGGGCTGGCACGTGCGTTATTCAGGGCGTGCGTAGTTCATGATATCATTTTAATCCGTTGTCCATCGTATCGTGCGTTGTTCGTCTCGGCTCGTGCCCCTAGCTCCACATTGGAAAGAGGGGCCACCCAAAAACTCACAAAAACTTTGTCGTGAAATCCATTTTCGGCCTCTCAATGGCATTTATAAAACCAAACCCCGGACCTAAGCACATGAAGTTGTTGCTTGCCTGAAGAGTGTGGATAGCAAAAAACGTCAAGGCTACTTATTTTTGCAGTGGTGCTGTTTACTGGTATCATTTCAGGCTGCCTTTCGCGTCAAAAATCGTCGTGCTTTCATCGTGGCCTGACATCCGGCACTGCGCAAACGAGCTGCCCAAGTGCTTAACTGCGTTATCATGACAGTGTGTGTGACACACCGCAGCGCCGTGCGTCGGCGTTGTTCACGGTAAATGTCGTCCGAATGTCACTGACGACCTGTCGGGGCACACGCCGCTGCAAGCGTCAAATGTTCACTGCATACGTGGGACGATGAATTATTTTCGTGGAAATTATATAATGGAGCTGCTTTCTTCTTCTTCCAATTCCGCAGAATGCATTTGTGAAGTTGCTGTCTATTGTTCTCGTTTCATATCAAATTTACACTATTGTGTTATTTCGATTGATATAGATTTTTGATCAATAAATATGGACCAATAAGAAAGATGAAGAAAAAAACGGGGAACATGCGCTGAGGGTAACCTGACCCTGTCGATGCGAGCTCCCTTGGTCCCAGGAAGAGGCTCCACTGCTGGAACGGCCACATCAGCCGCCGCCGCCGCGGCGACAGAAGAGCGAACACCAACAGAAGCAGCGGCCGCTGACTCAGCAATGCCGACCGCCCCCTTGTTCGCCGCAGGCTGTTGTCAATCCCAACAACCGCCAACGAATGCCTACGAACTTTCACCGTGTGAAGAGAACATACATTTGGGTATCATTTAGTACCTAGAGCATACAATTTCGACATCTGCTGCTGCCAAACAATTGTCTGTAGCTTGTCACGTAACTTGGACACAAATGTATTGCCTTAATCGCCTGGATCGTCTGTGCAACTGTCCTAGACAATGTATGATAATGCGATTTCTGGTTTTGCGTGCGCATCAGCCGTCAAGGCTGTCTCGCGCTCCCCAGTAAACTAAGCACGCGCTTGGGTGGGAGTCAGTTTCAACCCCAAGGTATTTCCAGAATAATTTCCGAACGACGTGAATGTGATAAGTTCCGAATGGCGGACTTTTTGGTATAAAAATGAGTGTGTCTTGTAAGGCCGCTGATCTCTGACAGGTCAGTCAGGCCGTGGCTGTCAGCAGACAATTACTACGAAATCGTTCAATCTGATACGACAACGGACCGTTAAACAAAGCAGTGCATCCCTGGAATGGCTTTTGAAGCAATACAACATCGGAATTCAGGATTGCAGCAAATCCATTGACCTAGGGTTGGGTTTTAAGGTCAGACTGGGATCAACCCAAGCCTGATTTTTTACTCGAGGTTTTGTTGTATGAGAGAGTTTATGATGCTCCCTTCGAAATGACTAATATCAAGGACCGCAACAGGCATCTTCCATGGATATCTTTAAGATCAGAGCGGGCCATTGACCTAGGGTAATCCAGGTCAGCATGCTCTTTTTAGCAGCATACCGCTTAGCGTAATTCTTGACGGTTATTTAATGCATAGATAAAACCAGTCTCGAATGGTTTCGGTCACGATAACCTATACAGGTCAAAGAAGGCCATTGACCTTAACCGAACAAAAGTGACCTTTTGCTTAGAACAGGTAACCAGTTTCAAGACGGTTGTATGAGAACGTAATGAGGACTATGAATGCCATTATGGAGTGTAACATTAGTTTACATTACTTGACCCGGTGATAATGAACAAGGGATCTTAAATTTTGACACAAATCAGATCACATTTGGCCAACCTAAACTGCATGTTTTGTCTCTGTCTTTCTTAGTTTTTGAGATCTTTTGGAGTGAAACTGACCCCAACCGAGCGAGGGGTCACCCGGGCGCGTGTCTAATCACCCAGTATTATCCCACCTGCAATGCTAATATGTCACATAAAGAACACCCGCCGAGAAAATTTTCGGCACCCTGCGAAGCTTTCGACTTTCTGGTGCATCCCTATAGGTGGTGTCAGTGACCTGAAGCGACCGAAATTACGCTGCATTCGTTAGAACTTTGCGTACAGCCAGCCAGGACGCGCCCGACCGTCAGCAGTTCACCGCCAAATCCTGCATGTCGGAGATTCTTGAGCACTGTTTAATCGAAATGCGTGCGTCCTGTACATGAGAGGATGCGACAAGCCAACGCAACCTCCTCGTTGCTTGATTTGGGAAATGCTGACGTTCAGAAACCTGCTGGTGGTTGCAAACACTTTCAGCCTGCTTTGCCTGTACTCCGTGGCCGATCTGGGTTGTCACATGGCAGTCGTGTACCTAGTCGCTATGATATACATGTCACTCTTTGGGATTCGCAAGGTTCGTGTATGAGCCTTTGCAGTTGGTCTGCCGACTCGTTGCCGGCGAGCACAACGTGAGATTCAGACCAAAGCTACGCGCTTCCTTCTTTCTCGCGGCATGGCCAGCTTCCTTGCGATCACTAACACCAGGTGGTTGCCAGACGTATGCGTGTTCTGCGTTGATAGAGTCATGACATGCGAGCCAGTGAAGACTGCGCACGACGAAAGGTTTGTCGTGAAACGCAATCAGGTAGCGCGAAATGACAACAAATGCAGCAGTAAAAACAGAAGCCGACGACGGCAGTGCTCAGAGTCTCGAGATGATACCAACGCCCGCCCTGTACTGAGTGCAGTCTTCGACTCATTCGTGTGAAAATGTGTAGAATATCATAAACATAAGCTTCTGAGCTTCTCGCTTAAGTTCTTCGGTGTGGATAGTTACTGGTGAGAAAACGACGCACTTTCACGTGCTTAAACTCGGAACGGCGATGAACATTGAAAACAGCGTTTGAAAGCTATTTTCCTCGCAGCCCTGTAATCCTCCGCCCACCAGGGGGCCGGGAGCCGTCAGGGTCCGTCAGGATCCAGATGATGTGACTGGGAGTGATGCTCCGGCGACTGATTAAATGGCGGAATTCGCGCGGTCAATTAAAGGGAGTGCTCCACATTTGTATGGGGTTCCAAACTGCAGCAGCCATCTTGAAAATAATTCAGTGCAGTTCACGGCCCTTCCCTTCTTAAGACGTAGATCCTTCTAGTTTCCAAGCTACATGCGTGCAGAAAAGATATGGAGAACATTTCAGGCAGTCTATTTTAAGGTCACCCAGACATCATGACGCCGTAACGCCATTCAAATCTTGCCATTCCATCGGCCATGCGGCGATCAAGGCTAAGAAAATATAATTGTCGGGTCGTTCATATCTAGCGTTCGTGAGCACGATTTCCATATATCACGGCTGTCGATTGGCTCTCAAGCAATTTTGTGGAAAGTACAACGAAGTAATCAAGCAATGACGTATTGAGGGGCATATTTACTCATCGGAGAAGTTGTGTTGTCTAAAGCCGTCTTTTAAAAGTGAGCTTATTTCATGGTATCTATTACTTGCTTCAATATTTCCAACTGTGAAGCGTTTCTTTTATCCCTAGCCGTGTCGCGCTCCCCAGGCTCGATATTAAGCATGCAACAAGCCTTTTGACCTTTCACGGTCGGTCCTGCGATGGTCTGCCCCCCCCCCTCCCCCCACCGGTCGCGTCCCAGTAGGCCCTGCTCGCCGGGATGACATGACAGGGCGCTGACTGCCCGGCTACCGCTGGGACGTCCACGAATTCATTCTCGATGGCATCTGTGGGCAAAATGTAGTGTCAATCAGTGCACTATCATTCGGTGTACTTGTATTCAGTGGGTGAGCATTCAGCGTATGATCATTCAGTGGATTACGATTCAGTGCATTATCACTCAGCGTAACATCAAGTGCATTATCATTCAGTGCACTGAAGGACATCACTCTCAAAAATGTGATGGCGTTGCTGCGCGCTACCCACGCGACGAAAGTTGCTCTCCGCCTTTTCTACTGCCTGCTTTCGGGCTTGAACAGACGATTTGTCTGAGCGGACATTCGCGTTAAAGTGCATGAAATGACACATGTCAACCTTTTGCGCCACTCTCGGTAGGGTAAATGTCGACGGTCAGCATGCACAGCCTGTCGGTCAGCAGTACACATGTCCCTCCAAAATCACAGGCAGACCAGATTTCATTAGGTCCCATGCTGAGCAGATATGTTGCAGAAGGATTGCAGCGTTAAGAAGGAACAGCTGCAAAAGATCTCGCACTGGCAGTATGTTTATATCTACGTCAGATACAATAGCAATGTGAAAAGCCAGACAGAAACGCCATGATACTTTCGACTAACTGAAAGGCATTAATGCCACAGTTATAGTGAAATTCCAACACTTGTTCCAAGCCTCGTACCGGTAGACGTTTGCGGCGCTTTCCGGCACTGATCCAACAGTCCATGATTCGCCGCATCCGATCCTGTTACCCGCTCTGCCCGACACTGCTCGGCTCCGTCTATTCGGCCGGGCTAACCCGCATCCGGGACGGGCAGACCGTTAGCGCAGTACCCACAGCAGCAAGCCAAGGGCGTCCAACACCGTGCAAACGAAGCGACGTGCATCATTTCATCGTGAAGGATAATTTTTAATGGTCGGGGAGAGACAGTTAGCAACTGTCTTGACAGCGTACTCAAAATCACTTCTTTTTTCCTTAACGCGCCCTGCCAGCGGAACTTAGCGCATTGCCAATGGTGTATGAATTGCGTCTTGGTTAGTTCTGCTTAGTTCACTTTCACGTGCTCTGAAACTAATCGTGATGGTTCAGTTTTGTATCCAAATTTCTTGTTCCGAACGGTATCGTGTTTTGGTCTAGTCATTAAGCATTGTATGTGCATGACGCAGTGGGGGACGAAACTTCGCATTTTTGCATAGCGGATAAAAACAGGAGGCATTGCGCCAATGAAGATCAGGAAATAACTTGAGACCCTAAAAAATGACCGTGAAAACGAAAGAGATCTACATTCTACACTGTTACAAAGGCAGCTTATTTTGGTACTTCACAGCAACACATATTGTAAATGTGCGCCAAAATGTCGGGTTTCGAGGACATAAGGGGTGATGGCATCATGTGTAATCACTGACCTTTTTCAAAGGAAGTTTCATCATCCTACCTGCAACAATCCGTTGGTTCGAAGTGCAGCGACACACTGCAAGTGGAAAATATGAAGTTGCGAAAAAGGTAACGCATGCAAAGGTAATGCTTCATGAATTTGCCATCAATCGAACAACATAACAAAACGCGCATGAAATGAACAGCAGCTACGTCTTGCTACCTCAGAGAACACGAAAATTTGTTAAGTGTTTGGTGCAGAAAAAGCAGGCTCGATCTATTTCCATCAAACTCTTAGCTAAAAGCGGCGCTCGTCATCTAATTCTAGCCCTCATATTATTCGCGAGATGTACGTAATGGAAATTTCGGCAAATGTGCCATTAAAGTCTACCATGGGGCAGGATGGAGATGAAATATCAAACACAAAGGTAGGTGGCATGGTAGGTTCATTAATAATCCTTACCACACTGATATGCTGAATGAATGTTGGAGTCCATTGTTCTCACGGAAGGCGCACAAAACTCCTCAGTTTTCAGCGACGCAAAGCGACAATGAGCTCACCACAGCACCGAGGGTATCAAGGACAGAAAAAAACATTAGAAAACCAAAGGACTTCAGGGATGCCAAAGCGCTTACAGAAAGTTTATGATGTCAAGGCGGTAAATGGCCTCAGAGGCACAGACAGGGGGGGGGGGGGGGCACAGGAGGCACGTGGCCGCCCTTAGGTTCCGAGGGCCCATAGGGCCCCGGGACCTACGCTTGTGGGGCCGATTAAAGGGCCCAAGGGGCCAGAAAGGCCGGCTGGAGGTCGTATTCAAAGACTCGCCCGCAGGGTCAGGTACTCCAATGCCAGCCAGAGGGCACTGCGTGCTGATCAGGGTCTCCCTGAGTCGATAAGGGTCCGTAGGTCGGCCAAGCACCACAAATAACGCACAGTCGGCTTCGTAACGAACCTGAGGGCCCACTCCCTAGTGGGGATAAAGCAGTCTCCCGGAGTCTCCCAGGGCACATAGCGCGTGTCAGGTGCGGGGAGGCAGTGTTGGCAAGAGGTCACAAGTCGGCCAGAGACAGTGTTTGAGGAAGCCCGAAGAGCCTAGAGAGTCCACTGGGACCGACGATCAAGGGCACGATTGGGAACCTTAAGGACACGAAGGGCTTGTCGGAGTCTTATTCAACGGTCCGGCCTGTCAGGGCAGGCGTTCAAATGACAGGGCGTTTTTTTACGCCGATTGGAGACTACCTTGAAGGGGGGGGGGGACTACCTTGAGATCCATGGCTCACAATGTGATATGCTCATATCAGGTGCGCTTTGCCCCAGTGGCATAGCCATGTTTGATTTTTTAAAATAAATTTGATCCGAACCTTTTGAATGGATGGATTTCCGGCATCAGCGCTCACGCTAGGCAGTGCTTGTTGTGTGAGCCCTGACCGCCACCATCCGATCGTGCAATTCCAGGCAACGGCAGAATTTAGTGGCGAAAGCTTAACGTGCCGCAATGTTCGGCACGGTCCGTCCTGCCCTCTGACGTCAAATGACCTTTAACGCGACCGCTGCCACCTGCTGCAGGCCATACCTGCCAAGGGCAAATAGCGAGCGCCCTAAAACGACTCGAACCCACCCTGCCACGGGTGGGTGGATCGGAAAGCAGGCGCTCTAACCAACGGAGCCACTGGGGCGGACAAATTACATTTACAAATTACAATTACAAATTGATACATGATTAGAGAAGCCATCTTGCTTATTTATTTTCTGTTATTCGTCATAGCCTTTCTGTGTAATTGCATTTGCCTTATCATCCACACTTTCACTCGTGCGACCCTCATATCACTGTCCACTTGTCACCCATTCCTGGATGGCGCTGCGTGCCCGCTGCCAAATTTAGCCTGCTGCCACCAGGGACTTTATTTGACAGCATTCAATCAACCTTTTCCGCTGGGACATTGGAGGTGGGCTGCTCAGCAGTTGCTGGTATTTTTCCTCTATCCCTTTCAACCCTCATGCCATACCATTATCCAATTCTCACCCGCTCGTTTCCTTCAAGCACACATCTTACCTTCACTTGCTCAGCTCCTGCACCCAGATGCTCAAAACTGTCACTTAGACTATATCCTGACATTGGAATGTGCTTAATAATCAGTGGGCTGAAAATCAACCCAGGAACACTAGCAACCAAGAATGTCACAATATCACATGTCAACATAAACGGCAGCACATCTCCAGGACGCCTGGACGAACTCGCTCTCTTCACCACATATAACGATATGGACATCTTGCTTCTGACCGAAACCGAACTTGACTCGCAGGCCCATCCTAGCTGGTATAATTTACACAACTACTACAACCCAATAACAAAGCATAGGACTCGACATGGAGGGGGGTAGCAGCATATTTTAAATCAACACTTCCAGCAAAGAGACTACCTGATCTCGAACGGGAAGGAGTTGAATGGGTTTGATCCCTCACCAAAATCAACTCAGAAGTTATTGTGGTTTGCTGTGTCCATGTCCCACCCAATCTCTCTAGCAGTCAACTGTCAGAGTTTTTAGATATCTTGTCAGACGGTGTTGGCATGGCACAAACATATAACCCCGCGTCGATATTGATATTGGGAGATTTTAATGCTGATAATAACTATCTCACTAAATCTCACTCTACTAAACGCAGTGATATCTTTCCATTTGAAGTCAGTCTGAAACACGTAGTCGAGTCACGCAATCTGACACAACTCATTGATCAACCAACACGCATTACACAAGACACAGTCAACTTACGAGACTTAACACTGACATCGAACACAAACATAATTGCAGACAGTGGGGTTCTCCCCCCCCCCCCTTCACTAATAGATCACATTCCTACCTTTGTCACTATCAAGGTTACATCGCCACCCCTAAAGGCATTAACCAAACAAGTATGGGACTACACAAACGTGGATGTAGACAAACTTTCACAACTTCTGGTAAATACAGACTGGGACAGAGTGCTTGATCATGACATAGACACATAGACAAATAACTTTACGCAGGCCATGTTCGCAGCAGCTGCTGAAGCCATCCCAGTAAAGATAGTCAGGATGAGAAACTGTGACAAACCTTGGGTCAATGATGCACTAAAGAGAGGTGAGGAGAAGAGACAGACTTTTCAGACTTGCTCAGAGGTATATGACTGATGACCATTGGGACCGCCGGCGACAACAAAGAAATTTAACCACATGCATGAAAAGATGACTTAGGAACAACCACTTGCGGTGTCAAGTAGACAACCTCTTGCATGCAAAGCAAAACCCACACAAGTACCATCGCATTCTCAAACAAATGATAGGACGGACACGAGCTGAGACAGTGCCACCGCTCGTAGGACCTGATTCAACCCCATTGACAGAATATTTAGATAAAGCTAACCTACTAGGTAACTTTTTTGCCAGACAATCACAACTCGCAACTGACGACCTACCTGTCCCCGAGACCGCGCTTGCGGATCCACCACCCACGTTAGATAACATGATCATTACAGGGGATGAAGTACTGAGCGCACGCAACACTCTCGATCCAAACAAATCATGTGGTTTTGACAATCTCCCAGCAAAAATATTAAAAATGGCTGCCATGTTGATAAAGACTCAACTCACTAAACGATTCAACATGCCACTAAGCCAAGCTGCTTTTCCCTCCACCTGGAAAGAAGCAAAGGTTCATCCCATTTTCAAAAAAACAAGGGGTAAGCTCAGATCCTGCTAACTACAGACCAATCAGTTTACTTCCTTGTGTGTCAAAAATTGTTGAAAAAATTATCTTTCATAATATTTATCAACACCTAACTGAGAATGCGCTGCTCTCTGAGAAACAAAGTGGATACTGTATCATGATGTCACTGGCGTACCCCTGAGGCCGCCCCTGCTCGCGCCGCCAGTGCTGCTGCACTTTGGTACGCCGCTGCCCCGAATGGCGGTGTACTGCCTGGGGCGCCACCCGCCGGAGTCGGCGCCGCCCGCTCGCTTCGCGGGATAAGACAGTTGCCGTCTCGCAGCGCTCGTGTCTGGTCTAGGTAGACAGAACACGTGGGCTTGAATATGGCGCAGCCGCATTGAACCTATAGTAAGCTTAAGCAAGCGTGAGCAGCATTAATTTAAGCAGTGTGAGTTGTGAACCAAGTCGAGTTGCCTGGATTTCGTCCTCCTGAGGAATTCGACTTCACATCGCCTGAGAGGTGGCCGACCTGGCGTGATCGGTTCGTCCGCTACAGACTGGCATCGGGACTACACAAAGAGGACGGTGACGTTCAAGTAGCTGCGTTGATTTACAGCATGGGTCCGCAGGCTGAGCATATCGTACCAATATTTAAGCTTACTGCTGAGCAGAAGGAGGATTTTGAAGTTGTTGTCTCAAAGCTAGACGGGTACTTCATTCCGAAAAGGAACTTTATTGCAGAGCGTCACAACTTCGAGTTTAGATCTCAAAGCTCAGGCGAGACTAATGAATCGTACATCAGAGCTTTGTTCTCTCTAGCTGAGCATTGCAGCTTCGCTGACGCTGATGAGCGTATCAGAGATCGTCTCATCTCAGGAATGTCTGACATGGAGCTGTCCCGTAGAATTCAGCTGAAGTCACTAGAGGAGGAAGTGTCTGCAAATACCGTCATTTCGATGATGCGTAATGTCGAGATCGTGAACGGCCGTGACAGCTCTGGCCCGCCTGATATCAGTAGGGTTTGTGCACCGACGCGGCACAGGCAGCCGCGCCAGCAGCACCAGCAGTACAGACGTCAACAGCAGCCTTCCACCGCGCAGCGGCAACAGCATAGTCAGCGTACCGACTTTTCAACAGCATGAAGATACTGTGGAAGAGCACGTCATGCGTCTCCGAAAGATTGTCCTGCTAAGGGAAAAATCTGTGACAACTGCCAGAAAATGGATCATTTTGCGTATGTTTGTCGCTCCAACAGTGTCAGAGCGATTGCGCGGACAGAGTCCATTGAACAGCTATCGCCGCCCGACATTTTTGTTGACGAAATAGACAAAGCTTGCGCGCCATGGAGAGTTTCAGTCCTTCTAAATGGTCAATGAGTCGCTTTCAAAGTTGACTCTGGCGCTGATGTTAGCATTCTGACGCTGAAAACGTACAAGAAGCTGAAACTGCCGCCGCTTCAACATGCTTCAGATACTCTGACACGTGTTGGTAGCGTGCTAAAAGTAGAAGGAAAGATGCACGGAACACTCCTGTTCAAGAACAAAGCCGAGCCTGAAGTGTTCTACGTTGTTGACTCAGCTGATGATCTCCTCTCCAGGTCCGCTTGCTCGCGCCTGGGCGTACTGAGATTCACCGGTGAAGTCAACGAAGACGTCTTCGGAGAGGCAGGTCTCCTGAAGACAGCACCGGTCAGCATTCAGCTCCGTGAAGATGCTGTTCCATTCGCCCTTGCCACTGCAAGAAATATCCCGCTGCCACTGATGAAGCCGGTGGAAGAGGAGCTGAAGAGGATGGAGCATCACCGCATCATCACGTCGGAAACCGAGCCAACGGACTGGGTCTCTGCGCTGGTCCCCGTCCCGAAGCCGAAGAGCAGCGGTGTCCGCATCACGGTTGACTACAAGAGACTCAACCAGTCTGTGAAGCGACAGGTGTTCCCGATCCCTACTCTGGAGCAGCTGACCTCCAAGCTGAGTGGCGCGACGCTCTTCACCAAGCTGGACGCCTCTTCCGGTTTCTACCAGATCCCGCTGGACGAGGCGAGCTCCAAGATGACCACGTTCATCACTCCGTTCGGCAGGAAGAGGTTCCTGCGACTGCCGATGGGGATCTCGCTCGCACCGGAGTGCTTCCAGCGGAAGATGGAGGAGATGCTGGACGGACTGCCCGGAGTCATCGTCTACATGGACGACACCGTGGTGTTCGGAGATGCTGCCAGCCACGATGCACGTCTCGAGGCCCGTCATCAGGAGGATCCACGAGTCTGGCCTCAAGCTGAACAGGAAAGTGTGAGTTCCGGAAGAACGAGGTCAAGTTTTTGGGATGAAGATCAGCAAGAACGGCATCAGCATGGACGAAGAGAAGCTCGAAGAGATCCAGCAGCTCCAACCACCAAAGAATGTCAATGAACTAAGGTCTCTGCTCGAGTAATCAACTTCCTGGGCCGGTTCGTTCAACACATCCAGGAGTGTTTAAGACCACTGAACGAGCTTCTGAGGAAGAACGTAGCATGGATCTGGACACCACAGCAGCAGCAGGCGCTGGATGACGTGAAAGCAGCCGTCACTTCAGCTCCAGCTCTGGCGTTTCTACGATCCAGCACGAGAGACGGTGGTCAGCGCCGACGCCAGCAGTTTCGGCCATCGGAGGATGTGTTCTCCAGAAGCACGGCTCCGTCTTCAAACCCGTCGCGTTCTGCAGCAGAAGCCTGACTGACACAGAGACCAGATGGGCCCAGATTGAGGAAGAACTACTCTCCGCGACGTGGACGTGCGAGAAAATGCACATGTTCCTGTCCGGACTGCCGTCGTTCGAGCTGCATCTGGACCACAAGCCTCTGATCCCGCTGGTTAACACGAAAAAATCTCGTGGATGCGCCGATCAGATGCCAGCGCAGGCTCATGCGCTTGATGCGATACAACCCCACAGCGGTCTTCGTTCCAGGAAAGCAGCACCCGGTGCCCGACTTCCTCTCACGTCACCCGCTCCAGAAGCAGGATGAAATCAGCGCTGTGCTTCAAGAAGACGTGCATGGATACTGCGAGAGAATCTTCAGCGATCTTCCCGCCACACCACAGCGTCTGGTGGAGATCAGCAAGGCCCAGCAAGCAGACGAACCCCTACAACGCGTAGTTCAGCAGACTCTCTCTGGCTGGAAGGAGGGAGCGAAGCATCCCGACCTGCTGGACTACTTCACCTCTCGGGGAGAGATGAGCGTTCTGTACCTAACGTGTGGTACACTGCTGATGCACGGGCGACGCATCGTCATCCCTCCGAGTCTGCGAGATGAAATGCTCACCCGACTACATGATGACGACACTTCGGTCTGAACAAGTGTCGCCAGAGGGCAGCAGAATCGATCTGGTGGCCTCAACTCGGCATCGACCTGAAGCGTCATCTCGAGAGCTGCTCGTTCTGTCAAGTGAACGCGCCAGCCCAGCACGCTGAGCCACTGGTGACAACCCAACGCCATCAAGAACCGTTGGACGCACGTTGCAGCAGACGTCTTCCACTTCAACAACTGCAACTGGCTCGTCACGGTGGACATCTTCAGCAGGTATCTGGAGATACAACGCCTCCCGAGTCTCACCAGCAGCGCAGTCATCGAGCGTCTGAAGTGCCTGTTTTCCCGCTTGGGGATACCGACCTCGTGACAACAGACGGAGGAACGCAGTTCACTTCAAGCTCGTTCGCCAACTTCACGGCGTCCTACGGCTTTACAAACCGCAATCACAGACCCGCACACGCCGTCTTCCAACGGAGAGCAGCTGAACGGGCCGTGAGAACCGCCAATGGATACTTCGCCAGAGGGACCCCCACCTCGCCCTCTCAGCTACCGCCACGCGCCTGTGGAAGCAACCGGATACTCCCCAGCCCGTCCTGATGGGACGCGAACTTCAATCTCGTCTCCCCATCGCTCAGCCAACCGAGAGAGACGATGAAGCGACGGCGGCAGCACCAAACTCCGAGGATCGGCAGAGGAAGAAGAAGCTGAGAACGCTGCTTCAACGGAGACACGGTGCCGCGATCTTCAGCAGCTACAGCCCGGGGTCATGTTCGGATCAAGACGGAGAAGGAAGCAAGCTGGTCCGAGCCAGCCACCGTCATAGAGAAGCTCTCTAGGACGCCAGCTACCTTGTGTGGCTCAAGTCAGGGTGCTCGCTATCGTCGCAACCGACGTCATCTGATGCAGATCCCTCCGTTTTCAGGTGTTGACACAGCACGGTTTCCACGCGGCGTGCTGACTGTTCTGCCACACAGGGTGCCCGCCCAGACCCCCTCTCTGGCCGCCATGCTGAGGTGGCGCCACGGCGCTGATGAAACCGCAGCCGCGCGAACCGGCGCCTGCAACCACGATCGGTGGTAACACGGCCACCACCAGCCGTGCCGTCGCCCGCGTCGACAGCGGCGCCGCCGCCGTCGCTGCCGCTGCTGACAGAAGCTGCGGCCCAGCCCTGCAACGCGCAAGTCCCCAGACACAAGATCCAACGCCATGCTTAGTTTTAGTCCGCGTAAAACACGCAGGGCCGCGTTTCTGAGAGAATCAAGAGAAGCAGCAGAGAAGCAGCAGGAAGCAGGTGGGAAGCAGCAGGAAAGCAGCAGAGAAGAAGCAGTCCGAGAAGCAGAAGAAGGG
>NW_023596461.1:16507368-16558133 GCF_011947565.3 Pollicipes pollicipes | reverse complement strand
TTGATCGGTGTCTGTTTTGTATTGTACATGGGCTTTGTGAGCGTAAACAGGCAACGGCTGCCGGCGCCACTCGTGCGTAGGCAGTTAACATGCCGACTGTGCACTGCCGCGGCACCTGTTGCCCACTCCGACTGAGCTGTGGCTGTTGACAGGGCTCTGATCGCGTCCACGGAAGCCCTGCATGCCCAGCTGCACGGCGCCAGGCACGGCGACAGTAAACAGGTACGCTCGGGTGGGCTGGGCGCCGCTGGGCCGGGCGACGGACCCTGGCAGGTGCCGATCTCTGGCGCCGGTCACAAAGCCCCAGACGTGACTTTGAGCCCGTCTTATCAGCGGCCACGCGCGGCGGCAGGGCTTGGCGGGGTAAGGGCCTTTAGGGAACTGGTCTGTAGGCTGTTGCTGAGCCGGTACGCGGCAGCCCCATGTAAGTGCGCACCAGCCTGCACCGTCAGGAGGACCTGGGCATGAAGATTTGCGCCTGGCTGGGCTCGGATGTAGTCATGTATTTCGGATATGCGCTAAGCGCATCGCGCGACTGAGATAAGCTCCCGGTGTATATCTGCATAGTCGCACGCCCACGCACCGGATTTTGTCACGTGGTGGGACGTGGCCTGCGGAATGATCATTCATACCACACGATAGGCTGCAGCATGATCACTTTTTCTCTGTAAAGCGACGCGTGCAATATTCAATGAGTTGCTGGTCGGGTCGATGAGGCTGAGAGCGCCGTTGCAGGCATCGTGTGGCCTGCGCACCTCGCCACCTCGTGTCTGCCGGACGGCCGCCGTGACTTCCGCCTCGCTCCGCCCGCAGGCGGCGGCGGTGCAGGAGGAGGCGGGCCGGCAGCTGGACCAGCTGGAGCGGCAGCTGGAGCGGCAGGAGCAGCGAAAAGCGGCCACCGGCAGGCCGCAGCAGGTGCAGCAGGCCAGGGACGGCCTGCGCCAGCTGAAGCAGCAGCTGGACGAGAGCCGGGCGGCAGCCGGACGCTAGGCGGAGCTCGTCGCCGCCAAGACTCGGGCGACGCCGAGGCGGGCACGTCACTGTCAGGTCACGGGGCAGGCCGGCCGCCGGCGAGAGGCGACGGCGCCAGCGTCTGCGGCGCGCGTCGTCACCTGCCAGGTGCGTCGGCTGGCGCCACGTGCGTGGGCGAGAGACACCACTCTGAAGACGCTGCCTTCTGCTGGCCCGTGCAGCAGCCGTGCCAGTTGTTTCAATGTGTAGCACGCTGCTTCCCAATCAAGACGGCATGTGGAGCGGAGGGCGGGCGCTCCCCAGCAACGCGGATGCACGAGACTCGAAGCGGACTCGTTCGGAATGATGCGGTGGGTGCCAGAGGTTGCGTTGACGTGTGAGGTCGAGTCGGCTGGGCAGGGGAGAGTCGCCGTAGGCTTGCGGGGGTGCCTGGGCGGGGACGGGACGTCCCTGCCGCTGTGCTGTAGATAGCTGCTGTCGCGGTGGAGGGGCTGAAGCTGCTGCTCGGGCTGCCTGCCGGCGGCGCGACCGCCGGGCTGCGGCTGATGTGGTGCTGTGATGTGTGCACCGCCGTTCTCGCATACCGTTTTCACCGTGAGGTTCTGTCTGCGCAAATTGTCCTATGCGCTGCTCACTGTCGCCCCTTCGTTGACGCGCGCGATTTGGGAGGACAACAGGTGTCGCGGGTTGGGCTCTCAGGCTTGCTGGAGGCAGAGATATTGACGTCTATAGACAGTACAACTCGCGCTCTTCGTGATTCACGCCACTGCGTGCTCTTCCGTCGGATCAAAAGCAGCACGTCTTGTGGTGCCTCCGCTTGGAACTATCGGCACCCAGTGCCTTTGGGCGGCGCATGTGACAGAACTCGTGGCGGGACTTCGGATTGTGCATTTCCGGTTGATACTCATGCTGGCAAGCGGACTGGCCTGGCCTGCATGTCGGCTTTTTGGAATCGCGGATGATGCGACGCGACTATTTGCTGCTTGCGCACGAGTCAGCCGTGTCCGGCACATTGCCAGTGCTGGGGGAGGGGTCAAAGGTCTTGCTAACCAATGTCCCATCGAAACAACCGGCTTGGACTGCAAAGCATTGGGTTCCCCTCCGTATCATCGGTTGCCCGGTCCCTTCCCCATGCAGTACTGCCGTCAAAAGATAAAGGCTATTTTTGGGCAATAAGGGCCATTTTTTGGAAATAGTTTTTATATGATTTGATGCCGCTCCAAGAGCTGACCTTGTAATGCGAGTTAAAAAGAAGGAAAGGCTTGTTCAAAATGTGTACAATTTTACCTCTCAAAGGACAGAAGCGTGTTTAAGTCGCTGAAACCTAATATTGCCTTTTTAACGGTTTATCTCACAGCAGCCTTTTGCCTTCGGACGGCGACCTGGTGCCTTCTGGAGACGCCTGGGTTTTATCGACGACTTTTCAGTCGCCTAGCGCGTCTGTCTGATATGTTCGCATTTTTAGGGAACGTTTTAATAGTTGGATAGATAACTATTGAAGTGAACTTTTCCTCCACGCTTGCTGAGCTGTGGCTTGTTTTACTGTTGTGTAGAAAACCTTATTTACTTACTGTCAGTTTCCTGAAAGTGAAAGGGCCTTGTTTTTGTGTAGTCCTTTCCCATCTGCGGACTGCACGAGAAAGTCGCAATGAAGCCGCACGTGGCGTTATGTCTAATCCTGTTTTTTTTCGTTTATATTGTTCGAATGATGCAGTTTTCGCCGTGGTGATCGAGACGCGTGCGGTTATCTCTCTTGCCGTTGGGAGAGGGTAGCACTGGCAATGGTTCGATGCGTGGAGTGTGGAAGGAAGCTTGCGCCAAGCTTGTAGCTCTTTGTGGCGACAGTCCACCCTGCCTTGTTGAAACCCTCTGTGATTTGAAGTGAGTCATGCACGTGGCAGATGATTGAAAGTTCTCGCAGATTCGGTCTGTAATGCTGAAATACACCTGGCCCGTTTCTTATGTAATTTGATTTATGTTTGAGTGAAGTTTGTCACTCCACGTACTCCGCGTGTCACTAACGGAGCTGGCCGGCCCGTGGCCTCGCGCCAGGCGCCGGCTCGAGGGTCGCTCAGCGGCGCTTGTGCTGGGTCATCTGCGCGGGCTGACGGCGACACGTGCGACCAACGCTCACGACGTCCGGCCAGCTCGGGTCACCGACACGTAGCGCTCGCTACCAATCCGTGGTGCTGGTCACTCCACAAGACAGGGGCCACTGACACGCGCCATGGGCCTCGTACGCAGCACTGGTCAACGCCAGGCGGTACTCGTTACCGACTGGCAGCGCTGGTCAGTGCAAGGCAGCACTGACCACCGACAAGCAGTTCTGGTCACCGACAGGAGGTACTGGTCACCGACAGGCGGTACTGGTCACCGACATATAGTGCTGGTCACCGACAGGCGGTACTGGTCACCGACAGGCGGTACTGGTCACCGATAGGCGGCGCTGATCACCGGCAGGCGATACTGGTCACCGACGTATAGTGCTGGTCACCGACAGGCGGTACTGGTCACCGATTGGCGGTGCTGATCACCGGCGGGCGGCGGTGGTCATCTGCAGATAGTGCTGGTCACTGGCGGGCGGTACTGGTCACCGACAGGCGGTACTGGTCACCTACAGGCGGTGCTGGTCACCGGCAGATAGTGCTGGTCACTGGCGGGCGGTACTGGTCACCGACAGGAGGTACTGGTCACCGATAGGCGGCGCTGATCACAGGCAGGCGGCACTGGTCACCGGTCAGGGTCGCAATTGTGAAACACGACGTGCAGAGCCGACAAGCCGTACGGCTGCCCATGCAACGTGTCGGCTATATGCACCGCCTACTTGGACGCTTCACAGCAAGCAACGAGTAAGACTGCCGTTGCAGCAGTGGCAGTCTTATGACGTAATGCGACAAACACCACATTTGTTTTAAGGAATTTTCCTCTGTTACTGGGGTTCTTTGTAAAAATGTCGGGAAAGTCGACCATGACGTTGCAAATGCCTTGCTCATCGCAGTAGAGCGTTGCTATCCCGCATTTTCGTCGCGCAGGCTCGGATGCGAGGCCATTATTCCGTGGCTCAATGTGATAGCAAATCGGCATTCGGAGATAGGTAAGCAAATAAACTCAGTCTGACCTTCACGCACCCTCCGCCCAACGTCGCGGTAGATGCGTCACAACAAATGGGCGGCCGCTTTAACTACAGGCCGGCGTTGGCAGCCAGCCTTATGTTACATCTCTGTTAGGGACAGTGAGCTGGTGGGCAGCGTTACATTTGTCTCGTGCCTCGCTGTCCCGTGGTCCCGTAGTTAAAGACCCCAGCAAATTTATTCTCGCTGTTTTCCGTCATCCCATCCCTTGACGGTCTCTCTTATCCGTAATAGGTTTCTTTTCACGATTCGACCTTCTCAACATCGCGTTCTTTGACACCTCTGACCCCTGTCTCATTCCCTCGCCTGATCTTCGCGCCATCGGTCATGTCTTCCCATCATCCCATTCTTCCTCCCGCCATCACCCATGCCCGCCCCTCCCCCCCCCCCCCCACGTCGTCTCCGCTCCCTCCCCTCCCCCGCCGTGCCGTCCTCCCGCCGCACTTCCGGTCCGCAGCCGACCGGGCGGGGCGCGTCCCCGCGTCGTGCCGCGGGCGACCGCGGCGCCGGCGCCGCTCGTCGAATCGATGCCGACGGCGCCGGCCGCCTGAGACGAGCGTCGGTGTCGACCGCGGCCGGGCCGCCCCTCGTGCATGGCCGCGGCGAGCCGCTTCCACCTGGTGAGTGACGCGCCATCGATGGGGCCAGCGCCCTCTGCCGCGCCCGCCATCTCGGCTCAGGGGGCCGGCTGCAGCGCCAGGGGGGTGCTGCTGCCGGCGCCCGAGGGGCGACCGACGGTGGGAGGTTGCCCTGGCGAAATTTGTGGCATGTGGGCGCTAGGGTGTGCTACACCGATCCTGAGCCGGCCGTGCCGACGTCGCTTCCCGGCAGTGTCATTCTGCATTGATTAAATAGTGGCCGCCTCCTCTACCTAACGATTTTCTATTCGCGATCTGCAGCCGCTGTGTTGCCGGACCGCAATCCTCGGTATGTGGCGTGGTTTTGACGCCGGCGTGAGGTGCAGCGGCTGTCGGACCGGCGAACTCTGCCGGCAGGTTTGCGCTGTTCTGCTGACCCAGGTCGTGCCCTGTCCCCACCTGAGATCGGGCCAGTCCAGCTGCTCCGTCTGGCGGTCACATGTCGCCAAGAAGATCGTCCAGGCGGTAAGGCCGCGCAAGGAATGACTGGTTGCGCCGCAGCTCTCTGCGGCGCAACATTGTCGTGTTTACATTATTAACCCTGCCTGGCACACATCTCACCTCATTCAAAGTGGCGGTAGGTCGGCTGGTACGGCTCCTCTTACCAGTCCCACACACAATTCGTGAGAGCAAAAAACGGCATGGAAAAGGTCGGGAAACAAGACGGCATATGACAAACAGCGTTTAGCTAGGTAACTCTTCAGAGACTCCCATGGGTAAGCTGTCAGATGGAACCAAACGAGTTTAAACAACGTTCCCTTCGACTCCACGAGCTTCACATGAGGGTGTTCGCAGATATAATTGGCAGAGACTAAAGCATACCACTATTTACTTCGAGGTGATAATACCAAGTCAATCGATGTCATTCTATAACTTTCCGTAACCTTGACCTTAAATAACCCCATGCTTAAGAATATTCACACCACGGTAGTATCGGTACACCGTGCAGAGGACTATAAAAAATACTTTGGTCAGTTTGGAAAATTGTTCTGACATGACCACTGAAGATGTCTCCTCCAAATTGTACAGAACGCTAGGAGATAGAACGCCCCACACCCTAACCCCACCCCCCACCCCAACCCCAGCCAAAAACTCCACGCCGAATCAGAAGGGAGACTTGCATCGGCCATTATACCTACTAGGGGCTTTCAAATGCAGTTGTCCAAGGAGCACAGCAGGTATTGCTGGATGATTTGTCGGTCCTTGTCTGATACCGTCTCGGGAGGGCACAGCCAGCGTTCGTTTGCCATCGAGCAAACGTCACGTGGTGCTGCGCGGCCATGCGCCAGTCCACGAGTTTGACTGAAACGAACTCTGACTGTGCGATCTCTTCTGCCACTGGTTCACGAATTGGCTTTCAGCGTCGTTCCTGAAACCTCGTCATTTGACCATGCCTAGACGTATTATTGATTTCCGTCGAAGCCGACTGACCTGCTGCACACAGCTCGCCACACCACAAAGCCAAACCTCGAAACAGCAGACAGGTAAATCTCGGCGAGGCCGCGGTATATTTAGTGAACGATAAGTGTCGAGGAGAGGGGAGCACTCCCATCTTTACAGGCGTTTCATCTGCTTCCTCCCTCCCCCCCCCCCCCCCCCACAATTGCTAAGTAGCATTGCATGCGTTCCCATGGAAATCGTCATTGTTTTATCCCTTTATCAAATGTGGACACGCCGGTGGTTCATGGAAATTCCCGCTGTCAACAAAAGCACATGAGTCTTAAAGCTCTTACCATCATCGGTAACTGCACGTGGAATACAGTCTAAGCACAGTTTTTAGCAATTTAGCAAAGTCCGTTCAGCAGGACGTTAACGGCCGTCGTCTGTCGAGTCCTCGCCTCTGCCACGTGTCATGACTACCCGCAGCGAGCTGTATAGACTCGACGCCCGACGATTTTTAGTGATAGACGTAGTCCGGAGCACACATGTCCTCTAGAATACCCGCATTTCTGAAGGCCCCCGCGGCGTTCCTGTCCCCGTTCCCGGTCCACGCCCTGTCGAGAGCAGACCCCTCATTCCCCAGCCACGGAAATGATGCAGGCAAGGGGAGACAGCAGTGCGGGCCGTCGTGGGCAGGTGTCGAGTCGACGGAAGGAGGGCGGCGAAAGGAGGGGGGGGGGGGGGGGGATGAAGAGAACTACGACTAAAGGTGGCGCCGTCGCCAGCCGTCGCAAACATCGTTGGAAAGCTTAGGTGCAACACAGCAGTCTGCCCGAACTCCTCAGCCATCCGGTCATGTCATGTCATGTGCTGTGTCGACGCCGCTGCTCTACGTTCGTCATATCCACGTTCGTCAGTCGGTTCACCCCACGCACGCGCGCCGTACGCGGCGGCGGCCCAGTACACCCCCGCGCCGTCGTCGGGCGCCTCACCAGCGCGCGTTCCTACAGCGCTGGCTGCCGCTGGTGGCCCGCTACAACGTCAGCCTGCCGGTCACGTGTCCGCTGCACCCGTCGCGTCAGCTGGTGGGCCGCCCAGAGCGGGCGCCTCCTCCGCGGCGCGCCGGCGGCTGGCGCTGCGGCCTCTGCGGCCGCCGGTTCGGCCGCGAGGTGCTGCTCGACTACCACTACTGGGCCGACCACCCGGCCGAGCTGACACTCCAGGTCAGTCAGGGTACTCGGGAGCTGCCAGGGCCGACCACCCGGCCGAGCTGACACTCCAGGTCAGTCAGGGTACTCGGGAGCTGCCAGGGCCGACCACCCGGCCGAGCTGACACCCCAGGTCAGTCAGCGGCACTGGGGAGCCGCCAAGGCCGACCACCCGGCCGAGCCAACACGCCAGGTCAGTCAGCGGCACTGGGGAGCCGCCAAGGCCGACCGCCCGGCCGAGCCAACACGCCAGGTCAGTCAGCGGCACTGGGGAGCCGCCAGGGCCGACCACCCGGCCGAGCTGACACTCCAGGTCAGTCAGCGGTCCTCGGGAGTCGTCAGCGCAGCGGCCAGACTGAGCTGCGCAGGGCAAGAGGTGCTGAGGGCCAGGAGCGGAAGGTGCTGAGGACCAGCGGGGAGAGGTGCTGAGGGCCAGGAGCGGGAGGTGCTGGGGGCCGGGGTGGAAGGTGTTGAGGGCCAGCAGGGAGAGGTGCTGAGGGCGTACTGAGGGCCAGGGGCGGGAGGTGCAGGATAATGCAGCCTGTTAAAAATGTAAGTAAAGATGAATTTCCGTAGGGTCAGATACAGGGTCCTACTACCCCGATCGCTGATACATGCGCTCAACCTGTGTCGTGTAACGTTTGTAAGCTGGTCATCAAATAGCATAATTGTTTGTTTTGCGTTCACACATGGTCGTATCCGATCTTACAGGTCAATTGGCACTAATGTTTATGGTCAAGACACAAATGTAGTCAATTATGCATGCCAAGTATCTATTGGGATTTGAACCGCACCGAACTATGTGGGTACATGTCATGCCTCCACATTGTACATGGTAATCAACGAATGGCACGCCTGAGATTGGTTGTAATATGTTCCACAATCGTTTTGCAATATTGAACCACTTGACTGAACTGTTAAGCATTATATTTTGCATGCGATATGCATGCACAGGAAAGACTGATGAGTGTCAGCGATCTTGTCGGGATCAGTGGTATGCTATGACCTGAAGGTGGCCATCTTGGAACCGATGACGACGGCAGTCTGTCTTCTTTCGACAGGACGAAACCCTGGTGTGTCCTGCCGACTTCTGCGGCATCTTACGCTGCAGCGTATACTCGCACGTGCTAACTTCGGGTCGCAGCGACCTGGAGACGACCGACTTGCAACCGGTGGAGACCTCTTCCAGGCAACCACACGCCGTGCAACCGGCTCGACCGCGCCACCTGCAAAAATACTCTGAAGCGAGAGTGCTAAATGATGCCACCAGACGGCAGTGCAGTCGGTGCGTGGATTCACGGCAAAACGGACAGCCCCAGTGCATGGACAAAGCTGCACCGGACAATGCCAGCATGCCGGACTTGGAAAGTTGGTGGTGGTGGTCTCACACCTGGTGGTGGCTTGATAACTCCCCGGCTCCGTCAACGGATGACGTCATCAGTGATTGTGAAGAGGAGCAGAATGAGAGCTCGCTTGCGGATCAGGCGTGTGACCCGGTCAAAATGGAGCGACTGAGGATCATGTGTGAGGTAAGTTCAGTACCAAGAATCACCATAAGGAGAACTAAAGTGCCGGGCATCTGAAGTCACGATATGAAGTACTGCCGTATTGCTGCCGCGTTGTAGCGTGAACGGCTTGCAGCAGATCCATGAGAAGCCAGAACTGCGCAGAAACGTTGCAAAGTAGGGAAAAAGACAACACCGATGAAACGATAACGTGTGAATCAGAAGGTATCGCACCTTCAAAGTACGCATTTAAACAATAGTTGACCTATATTATGTGTCCTTGTGCTGGAAATAGCCAAGCGATCTGCGGATCCTCTGATCATCTACAGTCCTGCCTCTGGGCACAGGAATGGGGGCATAACTATCGTTGCAGTCGTACCTCTGGGCACAGGAATGAGAGCATAACTATCGCTGCAGTCCTACCTCTGGGTACAGGGATGAGAGCATAACTATCGCTGCAGTCGTACCTCTGGGTACAGGGATGAGAGCATAACTATCGCTGCAGTCCTACCTCTGGGTACAGGGATGAGAGCATAACTATCGCTGCAGTCCTACCTCTGGGTACAGGGATGAGAGCATAACTATCGCTGCAGTCGTACCTCTGGGTACAGGGATGAGAGCATAACTATCGCTGCAGTCCTACCTCTGGGTACAGAGATGAGAGCATAACTATCGCTGCAGTCGTACCTCTGGGTACAGGGATGAGAGCATAACTATCGCTGCAGTCCTACCTCTGGGTACAGAGATGAGAGAGCGTAACTATCGCTGCAGTCGTACCTCTGGGTACAGGGATGAGAGCATAACTATCGCTGCAGTCCTACCTCTGGGTACAGGAATGAGAGCATAACTATCGCTGCAGTCCTACCTCTGGGTACAGGGATGAGAGCATAACTATCGCTGCAGTCCTACCTCTGGGTACAGGGATGAGAGCATAACTATCGTTGCAGTCGTACCTCTGGGCACAGGAATGAGAGCATAACTATCGCTGCAGTCCTACCTCTGGGTACAGGGATGAGAGCATAACTATCGCTGCAGTCGTACCTCTGGGTACAGGGGATGAGAGCATAACTATCGCTGCAGTCCTACCTCTGGGTACAGGGATGAGAGCATAACTATCGCTGCAGTCCTACCTCTGGGTACAGGGATGAGAGCATAACTATCGCTGCAGTCGTACCTCTGGGTACAGGGATGAGAGCATAACTATCGCTGCAGTCCTACCTCTGGGTACAGAGATGAGAGCGTAACTATCGCTGCAGTCGTACCTCTGGGTACAGGGATGAGAGCATAACTATCGCTGCAGTCGTACCTCTGGGTACAGGAATGAGAGCATAACTATCGCTGCAGTCCTACCTCTGGGTACAGGGATGAGAGCATAACTATCGCTGCAGTCGTACCTCTGGGTACAGGGATGAGAGCATAACTATCGCTGCAGTCCTACCTCTGGGTACAGAGATGAGAGCATAACTATCGCTGCAGTCGTACCTCTGGGTACAGGGATGAGAGCATAACTATCGCTGCAGTCCTACCTCTGGGTACAGGGATGAGAGCATAACTATCGCTGCAGTCGTACCTCTGGGTACAGGAATGAGAGCATAACTATCGCTGCAGTCCTACCTCTGGGTACAGGGATGAGAGCATAACTATCGCTGCAGTACTACCTCTGGGTACAGGAATTAGAGTCTAGCCGTCAGATCTTTTTTTGTCTTAGTTTGTCTTATTTAAGTAAAGTCTGTAAAGTTTGTCTTATGGGTCATCAGATACTCGTCAGATTTCTCATATCCTGCGTTTGCTGCATGGCTATGGCCATGCAGCAAACGGCCTTTTGGCATGGCCTTTTGGCATGGCCTTTTTGTTCCGGTTTCTAGAACACCCCAGGAAAGGTCTGGCCCTGTCTTGGACGGGCCGTGATTCCTTTGCAAACTCCTGGCCATCTTCTTTGACCGGCCCTCCGTGAACACTTGTTTAATACAGCCACCGACCATTGGCTTCAGAACTCTGCTACCACCAGCCCAAAAACTGACGAGCGATCTGCGGTGGCGTGTTTTTTTTCTTGGTTCAACCGTGCCAATGTTCACGGAGGACATTTTTTACCACGGGCGGTGCAAATATGAGCTTGGATCCGCCTCGTACCAGCTGTCAGTTCCGGGCAGATTTGCCAGCGTTCGGTTTGGTTTTGACATTTGAATATTTAAGCAACCATATCTGAACAGTCTGTTCGATTATCCAGATTGCATAAATTGGCAAGCGTGCATTCGGGTAAATGCTCGCCGGGGAGGAGGGGGGGGGGGGGGGGGGGAGGGGAGGGACGTGCGCACATTAAAAATACTTCGCGCACTGCGGTGCTATGTGATGAGGTAGTTAGACGCAGCATCGTCGAAAATAAAAACACGATATCCGTTCTGTTGTCGGGACGTACACAAACCAGGCATTTCGTGGCCTGTGTCCAACGATGTTTTTTATTTTGTCGCAGTTGGGGTGGAAAACTGCAGTTTTTCCTCATGAACTGTACTGAAATGTTTCCGCGCGTTGTTTTCGAAACGACGCGGTCGTGCGAGGGTTCGGTGCGCCGGCGGTGTAACGACACTGCAGTGCATGTCCAGGGCTCTCCACGCCTCGGTCCCGATGTCAATGAATCACATACACCAGATTTTATCCTCTTGGCCAAAGGACCAACGAATTGGGGGCCCTTGTACATACACGTGCGCTCTTTAGGAGCGATGGCGCAGGCCCAGTGAGCCTTGACTAGGCTGTGAGAGTCTTCACCTCGAGTGTTCTGGTCGAGCTCGGCCTGTCAGCACAATTTCTGGAAGTTGATAACCCGCAGCCAACGATTGCTGGTGCATGCAGCTTTTAGCAATAATAAACAAAATCATTAAAATAGCGAGCCATACAAATGCAGCTGTCTGGTATGTGCATCCCAACATTCTGATGAGACAGGCTTTCCCCCAACACTGTAATACCATTGCGATTTCACCTCACCTATTGGGTTTGATTGAAAACACAGCTTGTAGAAAATCTGACTTATTGGATCGACAATGAGTGCTGAATTCAACAGCCCAACATTACAATGACGCTACACTGACATTATGACGGAATAGAAAGCGGGCCAGGGGGAGGGGGGGAGGGGGGGGGGCGCAGGGGTCACGGTCATGCGCTCTGTGTGCAGATCATGAATGCACCCGTTTTAGGACGCTTTTAATGATTGATGTCTAGTGTCAGCAATCAGAATGGGTGAAGACATGAAACCAGCTGCACAGTACAGGCCAACGAACCAGTTCCAACTCCTTAACGGACTCCAAAGCTGCCTGGCTCATAGACCCGCCCATAATACCGGGAAGACCGGGAGACTATAACCGAGAGGAGGTCAGTGTAAAATTTTCCGGAACCAATCTCGAATACATGACGCTGTGACCTAAACCAAGAACGGCTGGGTCGTGGAAGCTACACGTAGTGTGACCCCGTTTAATATGACCAACGTCCACCGAAAATAGCTGCGTTTTAGCGATGCTGCGGTCTTTGCCTGAAAGCTGAACGGCTGCAAACTTGATAATGCTCTTAATTAAAATTACGAAGCCTACTTCTGTGAATAGCCCCAAGATTCTTGTATGAGAGGCGTATGTACCCATAGGCACTGACGTCTGGCATGAAATTTTATAGATCATATCAAACTCTGAGCGAGCCGAGCGTCTTTGCACAACATGACAAAAGAAGCAGCCATGATGCTTTTTTAATTTTCATAGGTGAGACAGAAGTAACAGCCTTATTCCTCGGACGAAAACTAGGGTAGTGGAGATGTAGATAGGTTAATATTTCGGCAACATGCCTTTATCGAAGCAATAGGGGAAGCATTGGCAAACAATAGCACTTATGATATTTTTTCGATAAAGGCATGCCACCGAAATACCAACCCATCTACATCTACATTATCCTGGTTTTTCTCCGACGATAAGGCTATTACTACTATCTATGTGGACAATGTTTCTCACAAATACACTGAACAACTCGTTTTAATTTTAGTTGGCTTACACACTAAAGGGACGACAATTTCCAACTTGTTTTTCCATATAAATGAAAAGGGGACCCGCTAGCCCAATTCCAAAAACGCACCCCTTGTGTATGAGTGCATGTGGGGTGGGCAAATGGTAGGATTATTCATTGCCTTCCGAAATCAAAGCGACGAGAGCACGGGGCAATCTCGTCACAAAGTATCTGAAAATTAGATGTTTGTCGTACCGCTGTGTACCGGAACGGCGTACCGCAGCAGGTTTTGTTTTGAGTGAGTGTGTTTGCCAGTCAGTCTTCTGCATGTGTACGTTTGTATCGTTCACGCGTTTCCACCTGAGTGCTCTTTAACACGATCCTCAAGTTGAATGTTGACCTCTAGGCTTTGCTTATAGTCGGGGTTATAAGCATTGAAATATTTTCAGGACCTCGTGGACGACTGCATTTCGCCTCTCATCTTAGATCTTTCACCGGAAGAATTTCGTACCATGCAGGGTAAGTTACTTTACTTGGAATCCCCACCGAGCGACGAGAGTCTCAGGGATCTATTAAGGTTTCGTTAAAATACATTCAGGGTCGCTGGACACGAGCAGCATACATTTTCAGCATCTTAGTTTCCAACAGTTTCGCGCTGCTTGCATACAAATTGCATGAAGTCGTTGCGTCGCACCCCACATTTTGCGGGTGGGTGCAATGCATGATATGCTTTCAAACGTGATTATATTTTTAAATGGTGGCGAAACTTCGATCCAGTTTTTGAGAGTTGAATTCCATAAACAACTGCTGCCATGGCGCGGCACCGGCTGGGACCTCCGATGGTCCATGAACGAAACGGACCGTAGTTTAGAACTCAAGTTTTGCGCTCAAGTAACTGCATTAATAATCTGGCGAGACTGGTGAGTAAAACTGCCGCGAGTATTTCGCGAACGACGGGAACCACAGTTTGATTCAAGTTTTGAGGTCAAGAAATTGTATTGCTGCCTTGGTATGGCTGATGCGTAAAAGACACCGGCGCTGAAAGTTGCCGGCACTTCAGCTTCCCGATATTACCCTCTGTGTTCTTATTCCGTTAAACGACCACAGTTACACTTGCTGACTCGCCACTCAGCAAGGAGACGTAACCGATCCTCTCATCGGCAAATGTGAAGTCTGTCCCACTTTCTGACGACGAGTGTAATCTCACTGCCCAAGGTGGCAATAAAACCGATACGGCTTTGATAAAGACATAATGCGGTTCTTCGTTCAAGACATGCCTCAGCGCCGCCGTTCGGTTGTGCTGACTCACAGTCTGCATTTGACAGGAGTAAGCAGAAGCCGCATCTGACCATTCAGACCGAAAGTAATACCTTGACTCCTGACCTTGAGTCAGGAGTCAAGGTACGCTGTTACCCTGACTCTCACCGCGGCAGCGGACTTGCACATTTCCCTCCCGTCAGGAAGATATCTGAGACATTTCTGACTGCCCGCCAGAGGACCCGCATCCGGCCCCGCCGGAGGACCCACATCTGACCCCACCAGGGGACCCACACCTGACCCCGCCGGAGGACCCACATCTGACCCCACCAGGGGACCCACACCTGACCCCGCCGGAGGACCCGCATCTGACCCCGCCGGAGGACTCACATCTGACCCCGCTGGGGGACCCGCATCTGACCCCGCCGGAGGACTCACATCTGATCCCGCTGGGGGAGTCATATCTGGTCCTGTCGGAGGACTCGCATCTGACCCCATCGGAAGACTCCTAATGATCCCGCCGGAGGACACATCCAACCTCGCCGAAGGACTCACATCTGACCTCAACGCATGACTCATGACCCCGCCTGAGGCCACACATTTTAACTCAGTCGCGCCGACTTGTGTCGGCTAGTGTTTATCTGTGTCAGCTCATCCGTATCTGCAGCGCATAAGGCTGGTTTCGACTGCTATTCCGAAGAACACAGCGCAGCTTTGAGCAGAGGCCGATCCCGACTCGAGATGCGACCCATTTTCAAAATGAAGTCTAGAATGTATTTGGAATTGCAGTTTAGCAATATAAAAACAATAATGCGTATGTGTAATGTAATGTAAAAATATCAAAATAATTTCTGGAACGTAGATTGGATCGGTTTTGACGACACCATTTCCGCGAGAGTAATTTTTCAGGAGATAACCCCTTCTTTAGGTGCCACAAAAGCACCTGGAGCATTTGTTTTGCTGAGAACAGGGCTATGTGCAACTGTTCGGCTTTTGGTTAACATGTATGCGACGCCGATGGCTAGTATACCCTATTACCTGCATTTGTATTGTATTCGACTTACCAGTGATTTGATTGACCTAACTCCAGCTGCAACTCTGACTCACAATAAAAGTTCCAGGAAATCAGTGCTAGCCGGACTTTGCAAAAGTTTGGTTTATTCCAAAGTTCAATCCAATTCCACCGGAATCAAGCACAAAGCTGCTGCTAGAATATCTGTATCCGAGTGCACCACCACTATATTTCTATGCTGTCGGCCGCTTGCCTGCTGTCCGTTGATCACGTACAGATGTGCGGAATACTGTGGCAAAATACCCGTCGTCGGCTGCATTCATCGCGTGTCGTTGGCCGCCTGTGCCGGCAGCGGAGCTCAGCCACGTCACGTGCTGGTACCTGGCCTGCGACCGCTACTGGGACCGCTCGCCGGCGCCGGCGCGCGTGCTGCCCTGGGCCCGGATCGCCGCCGCGCTCACGCTCCCCACGCTGCTGCTCTCCTATGTCTACTACCTGCTCTGCGTGCTGCGCTTGTGAGTCGACCGCATGTCGTCGCTCAGTGACACACTGGGCTGGAGTGGGCAAGGCTGTGAACGTGTGGAGAAGGAAGAGGTTGCAACTAGGCTCAGACCGATACCAGACATGTATTTCATGTTCTGAGCCACGTGGAGCATGTGTCCAAACCAGTCTGCCTGTAATTCAGTCATCTCAAAGATCTGGGCTGAACTGACCTAGCCTTCTCGTTGGAGAACGCCAATGTCTGCGCGCCGGACGTGACCTGGCATAACTTGGCGTGACCTGACGTGACCTGGCGTAACCTGGGGTGATCTGACGTGACCTGGCGTGACCTGGCCTGTCGCGCGGCAGGGAGCGGCGCCGAGAGCCGGGAAAGGACTTCATCCAGGTGACGTGTCCGCACGAGCTGAAGCGACGCCTCCTGGAGCGGACTGTCAGCCGGGAGCCGGCCCGGCCGCGGCGCCCCAACGACCTGTTCGCCATCTACGACGGCGACTACGAGCTGGCCCCGCCCAATCACGTGGACTACTGAGACACGGGCCGGCCTGACCAAGACACGTGGGCTACTGAGACACGGGCCGGCCTGGCCAAGACACGTGGACTACTGAGACACGGGCTGGCCTGGCCAAGACACGTGGACTACTGAGACACGGGCCGGCCTGACCAAGACACGTGGGCTACTGAGACACGGGCCGGCCCGGCCGAGACACGTGGACTACTGAGACACGTGGACTACTGAGATACGGGCCGGCCTGACCAAGACACGTGGACTACTGAGACACGGGCCGGCCTGACCAAGACACGTGGGCTACTGAGACACGGGCCGGCCTGGCCAAGACACGTGGACTACTGAGACACGGGCTGGCCTGGCCAAGACACGTGGACTACTGAGACACGGGCCGGCCTGGCCAAGACACGTGGGCTACTGAGACACGGGCCGGCCCGGCCGAGACACGTGGACTACTGAGACACGTGGACTACTGAGATACGGGCCGGCCTGGCCCAGAGACGTGGACTACTGAGACGCGGGCCGGCCTGGCCAAGACACGTGGGCTGCCGGGACACGGACCGGCCCGGCCCAGGCACGTGAACCACTGATGCGCGGGCTGGCTTGTTCGACCACTGGCACCACTGAGACAAGTGCTATCCTCGCTCAACGAAATGGAAACTATTCCGATGTGGTATTTCCTGTTGGGCGGTGCTGCGGGGTCAGGGGTCAGCTGGGTCACCACTCCCGCAGCTGACCGCCACCACAAGGGCGGAGCGGGGCCGGTGCTGTGGGGTCAGGTGGGTCACCACTCCCGCAGCTGACGCCACCTCGCGGGTGGGGCAGGGCCGGCACTGTGAGGTTAACAGGTCTCAGTACGTGTCCTCGCCTTTTGAACCGTGCTTGTTGTACCAGTGAGTGTTACATGGCGCCTGCGCTTGCTGGTTCGATGTGCAGACGGGAGCGTGCTGAAGCGGTCTAGCTGTTGTGCCTCACAAACGCGCTAGTAAGAGCACCGACATTCCATTGTTTCAAATGGCACGTAGGGCACCGGCCTGACCGCTGTTGTCGTAACTATCAATTTTGGACGTAATCGCATGATCTTTTGCATGTCGATATGAAGAAGAATTAGGCGCCATTTTTCACCAACATCTCGATTCTGCCTACTACACAGTGCGCCTAACTAATAAAACATGGACACGGAATATAACAATTTGATGTAAGAATTGAATTGGACTGAAAGGAACTGAAAGTTATCCGTCCTTTGTAAAGCTGACCCATCTAAAAGCAAAGCTTCACACTCCCTGATTTGGAACAAACTCTTCACCGTACTGCTGCGGGGTCTGAGGTCTTGGCTCAGACGTCTTTAAGAGGTCCTATGTTAGTCTTACTCCGTCGAGAGAATTCCGCCCGAAGCGTAATATCAGCACGACTCAGAAAAGATGCAGCCGTCCGTACTTCTTGTTTTTCCCGGTGTCTCTGTCTCTCCGAAAACTCAAAAAGGTGAAAAAGACCATGATTGAAAGAAAGCGAGGATTTGTTCATACCCGACCCGACCTCCATCGCGCGGCAGACACACTCAACTGTCTTGGCAGGGAGTCCGGCCAACTGACCGCACAGCCTCTGGGTGAGTGGTTCGAGGCGGTAATGGGGTCTTCATGGAGAGAACTTATGCATTGACCACAGCACTCGTGGTCGGAGAACAGCCAAAATGAAAACCAGACGAACAGTTTTTATAACAGAATTGCGAACTTTGGGAAAGGTGATGTTACACGGGGATTCAACATCACCAGATGATAAATACAGTGTAAATGACGCCATGGCCGCGTTACGCTGCGTGAACAGATCGTGACGAAGGTGTCACCACGCGAGACGAGGCAAGCATGCCGCAGTGCTGCCACCTGTGATCACCGAGGGGCGCAAAACCGCGCTCAAGCCGCCGCCTTTGCCTGGGCTTGCTTGAAGAAGCCGCCGAACGACTTTGCCCCGTCGTCGTTGAGCTCCGCGTAGCCGGCCATCTCGGACTTGCAGTTGGCCAGCCAGGAGCGGACCTTGGGGAAAGGTCCCAGGTCGACGACCTCTGTGGCCTGCGGCAGTCGGAAGGTCTCGGTCAGCCGGTAAACGGGCGTCGCTTATAATAGACTTTCGATATCTCCCGGCTGCCATCCACATTCTGAGCGGAAGGCTTTGGTGAAAGTGGGAAAAGCATAACTACGTTCATGCGTTGTACGAGCGAGGGTCCAGTTTGGTCGGGTTTTGCATGGAGGTACGAAAACTGGAGATCATGTCCAGTTCTAGACCAGGTAGATACATGCGTAAAGGTATATCATTGGTAGCACTAAGCCATCTTTATCCAATTGCACGCAAACAAAGATGTGAAATGCAAAACTTGTCAACAGCGCAACTCTCCCTCTTCCTTTCGCTCTCTTGTCGCTGAGCTTGAAAATCTCCCGGCTTTTACTCCTGTACTGTAAACTGCGTTCTATTGTATGGAGGTTACCAGCCGTCGCCACTCATTGGGAACAATGTCCAGCGCCAGTATTGGGGGGATGAGGAGAAGACTGGCGAGAAATTTGGGTCAATGGGTCAAGAACCCTCTCATTCAAGAGAACATGTGAAGAACCACCCCATTCAAAAGAACATATGAATAATCACATTATTCGCGGCAATAACGGACTTCAAGCAGAAGTCTCATTGTCCGGGATGCTTTTAGGATTAGCCACGTCACCCAAGGCGGTAATGCACCTAGGGATAGAACACTCCCATTCAAGGGTATGGAAAGCGCGGAGATGACGTCTGGACAATGCGAGGGCCAGAGGAGACAGCGAGATATGTTCCTCACAGGATATTGTACCGCCACGGAGCAGGTTCGCGAGATAGGGGAAAGGCAAACGATGCACATCAAACGCAGGTGGCCTGCCTGGACGCCAAATACGCGCGGTCGAGTGGGCGCGGTGTACAGGCCGAGGTCGTGACGGGCCCGGCCGGCCTGTCAGCTCGGACCTTTGCTCACACTCTCCACCGCGCTCAAGAACACAGAAGCGTCTCTGACTGACCTCAATGCTGGCGACAGTGGAGACGAGCGCGAAGTCGGCCACAGTCTGAGTGTTCCCGGCCGCGTACTTGTTGTCGCCGATGAAGCCCTCCAGCCAGCCCAGGGCCTCATTCAGCTTATCGATGGCGTCCTTGTCGACAGTCTTGGCCCCGTGGAACATCAAAGGGTACTGGAACAGATCAGCGGTGTGATACGACCGGAGCGATCACATCGGATGCGACGCCGCGTTTATAAACGGCTGCGCCACCGGCCGCCGCGTTTATAAACGGCTGCGCCAACGGCCGCTTGAGTGTGGTTCTACTCGGAGCTTGTCACCGCAGACAGTGCGTGAGGTCGGCCATAGATGGCGCAGCCGTCCAGCCACATTGCTCCGCCCTGTTTTGCACGAATATTGCCAGCGTGCAGACCTAAGTCCCCCGACGTCCTTGCAAACAACAAAGACGCAAGCCTCTGACCACAAGCGTAAATAGTGGACTCATTTAGCGATCAGTGCACACTCGCGTCAGGGCCGTGCCGAAGTCTGGGCGCCCGCGCCTTATGACTGGTGTAATTAACCTGGGTTTGCACTCCGAATCAGATGTATTGAGAGGACAGTGTGTCCGATATCACCAACATAATTTAGGTGAGATGATTGCATAACCTATAACTTCGTCGCTCGTGGCACACCGAGGGTCGCCCGGGCGGTCGCCCGTGGCACACCGAGGATCGCGCGGACGGTCGGAACTCACGATGCACTTGCCGAACCGTTCGTAGAGGGTTCCCATGTCGAAGTACATCCTCTGGTCGACGACAGCGCGCTGTTTCGGGTCGGACGGGTACAGACTGGCGCCGCCGTACTTGGACGCCAGGTAGGACAGGATGGCGCGGCTGGAGGCACACGGTCACAGCCAGCGTCGGCGCCGGGCGGCGGACGGCACACTCGAGCTCAGGTCTAACAGCCGTGTAAAGCGGCTCTCATCAGGCGGCCACCGTAAGGGCGCCGCAGTTCTTTGAAGTACGTAAGAGGAACGTGGGTCGCGTGGACCCGCCCGTGCTGACGCAGCACGCGGACGTGAGGCGTGACAATTATAGCGGCTGTTGGTGCAGGCCAGCCTGAGGTAATTCCCTGGCGACTGATCTGGAACAATGCCATGTCGTGCGGGTAATCGGACACGCGGCGCCGGCCGCGGCTGCGCACAGTTTCGTGCGCGTATTGCCGGTGCCGTGCTGACCCCGCGCCGCGGCTGTGACAAAATGGGTGGCGTCATCCGCTCACAGAAAACGCCAGGCGGCGTGGAGGCCACAAGCAGGTGTTGCAGCATCGGCCGACCCTGAGCGTGGCATCCCCCCCCCCCCGCCCTCCTCCACCTGCTCACCTCTCCCACAGGTAGAAGCCGTCGTCGTCCATCGTTGGAATGGTGTGCTGCGGGTTCATCTGACAACGAATATTTTATTGGTCAATCATTATAGAAATCGACACGGTGATGCTCGACTCTACTTGCTTGGTCTGAGCGGTCCATGATATGCTCGCATCTTTAAATGAATTAAAATGTTTGGTAATTTCGGCTCCTTTAAGAACCACCTTTGCAGCCATTTGACGCAAGGCACCTTTAGGTTTGGCTTGGCTTTTCGGCGCATCGCCCCACACCTCCTTGGGGAAAGGATCACCACGCGATTACGCCACCGCTGGCGTCCGAAGCGGGAAAACTCCCTCGAACACCTCCGGCCGAAATGTTCCTGGTTGGGAAACGCATCACCACATCCCCACTTCAGTACCCGCGCTGCGCGGCGCGATCCACAGCCACCCTGACGGGAGACGGGGCGGAGTGTGTGCGGCATCCCACACCAGGACATGTCCAGATGGGTGAGGACGACCGGTGCCCCCACCTTGATGTACTCGGGCTTCTTCTGGTCCCCGGCCATGATGTTGACGATCTTGGGGTTGACCTCGAGGCCGATGGCCTTGGCCAGGAGCAGCACGGAGCGGCAGGGCGCGCTCAGAGGCATGTAGTAGATGTCGACTCCCATGTCTGAAACGGCACGAGACGCGCGTGTAGCATATGCCCACCCTCGCGCCAGGGCGGCACGAGACAAGACGCACATGGCGCGCGCGTTTTCCATGTCTGATATGGCTCCTGGCATGCGGTGGGTTTGTAATGACTACGGTGTACGATTCAGCGGTATTAACGAAAATATATAAAAGTAAATAAAGCGGTATAAGTAGCATAATCCTTTGCTCTTATTTATTTCAAGGAACAAGAACTAACTGGAGGAAACCAACAACAGGATCCGCCCAGACGCCCAGTCATGCCCGGTGGATCTCGTAACTCAACAGGGAGCACGTCCGAACACCACTTTACTGTCACGCACTTTGTCATTGGGTCAACGGGCGTAAGATGAACAGAAACGACTTATAAGGCTATACGTTACCCCACACTTTTGGTCCCACTACTGATGCCATTCCGTAGGACGCGGCAACAATCTGGAACAGTCTTATTCTGCTGAAGTTTTAGCAATGACATTCGGCTGTCTCAACTGAGAAATATTGGTTCAAAATTTCCGTCCGTTGCGGGTAGCGAAGCCGCCATGCTGCAGAGAGGCGGTTCTGACCGATCTTTGATGGATAGAATGTCAGCAGAGACACTCTCAGCCCGTCGGCTACAACTCAGACATGAGTTTTCAATCATAAGTCAGTTGTTCGTTCCTTGGGAAAGCTTCCGATTTTTGGCATTATGAAATGTGGATTGATATACAAACACAAACGGTGAAAAATACCGACGCGATACTGACGCTGGGCACAATGTGGGCCAACAAGTTAAAGGAATGTTTCACGCTTGAAGATATTGAAGCAAACATCGGATCGGATTAAGCAAGCTCACTTTTGGTATATTATTGGTATATTATATTCGCATATTAACTACTGGTATGGTTTTTACGTGGAAGCGGCTGCTCTAGACAGGACAAGTCTGTTTAGTAAATATGCTGCTCAATGCGTCCTCAATAAGTCTTCGTACATTGAACAACTTCGGCTGAGAGCCAATGGACTGCCGGTATATCTGGCAATCGCACCCACGAACGCCAGATATGACAGCCTCGACAATGATATTTGTATTGGCCTTGATCGCCACCGGGCTTATGGAATGGCAGGATTTGAAAGAGGTTACTTTGGCGTCGTGAATGCCAAGGTGACTTTGAAATATTCTTCCCGATATGCCTTTCCCCATTTTCGCGGGCGTGTGGTTCAGAAACCAGAGAGGCTTACGTCTTAAGGTCAGGATTGTGTACAGCACTGAAAGGTTTTCAAGATGCTATTTCAGTTTAAAACTCCGTGTAAATATGGAACACTTCCTTTCAACGGCTGGGCGAGATGCTGAAGAGATGGTATGATCTTATAAGCTTGAAACGATTGATCAGCGCTCGAAAAAAAATTGATGATGCCATTCACCCAGTTCAGAGCAACTGAGGTGAGAGGAATGCTGGTGGAAATGTCAGACAGGGCACAGCGCATAGAACGAGGATTTGTTGTTCTTTACAACCCAGTCGGTTTGTACGACAAAACAGCCAGTAAATAAGCAACAGACGCTAAACCAACCACGCCTGGCAGAGTTTACATAAGTCGTCGAGCGTAGGCACCAACTTTCCCTTTCCCTTGCCTGTCTCCTGTTTATCCGTCAGTGTTGTTTTCGTGAGTGTTCATCTCCCAACACCCCACTGCTGTGACAGTCATTGTGATGAAGCGCCGCTGTGACGGCCACGGGTCATCCTGTCATCTTCCTCATTCGCGACGGTTGGGTCGTTTCGGGACTTTCATCACAGTGATGCCCGGGGCACATAAAGGCACTAGAGTTTCTCCAGTTTTCCACTTCTCACAGCTTTCCTTTACCACGGGGCTTCGCCGAGCACAATCGAGCTGTTGAGGATGCCGGTGAACGCGATGTATACGTCGCTTCTGCAAATGCTGCAGTTCAAATTGCGTTTTTCAGAGGAAGGAGAGAGGTGAATGTGAGTGAACTAGCCGCCCTTTGCGGTTGCCTCCGCCATTCATAGCTCTGACTTTCCAGCGTTTCAAAAGCTGCGTCCCTGGTCCAACGACCTCTCATTCAGCCGCCCCACCTCTCCTTTCCAATAGAGTCCGGAGGTCAACGCACTGCGAGCGGTAGAATGTGCGTCCTGACTCAGGGCGGCCAGTGGCGCACACAGGCGATCCCAGCGGGGGACAAGGGCTGGGTGGTTTGACTACATGAATCGCAGACACAAGTCAACATCAACGCGACAAGACGTCTGGGAAGCATGCATACAAATAAACGCTACACCAAGCGAAGTTTCAGCTTCCGGTTCGGCTATAATCCGTCCGGACACCTCGAGGGGCTGCGATGAGCGCGGCTCATGCGTCATGGCGTCTGGCCGCTGGGTGCGTCCCTGATCCAGGCAGGTGCGGGCCGCCTCCAACTGCCTCCTATGCCGGGTGACGTCACCGCACCTCAGCATGACGCGGCACTTTCGCATGGCGCCCGACGGCGCAGTGACTGGGCGAAATCCAGCGCCGGGAGGCCGAGCGCATATTAGTTTGCCGCTGGTCGATGTCTCTTCAACGCCTGGGGAGTGAATGCGAAAGGCGAGGTCCTGCATGACACGCCAGCCATATAGCAGAGTGGAAGGGGCAAACTGTACTGGAAACAGCGGTGGGAATCAGGCAAATGTAACGCCAGCCAGGAGTATTTCACGCGAAAGAAGATGCTTGTTCAACCATGGTGTACAAGAATCGCGGCGTCGCGTCGTTCGTGGTGCCTTAAAATATGACGGCAAAAATGGTCCGACAGACCAGAAGTACGCTACTACACTGGTCACCCAGGGCCTCCACAACACGCCATTTTAGCGGGTTCCGGTCCCAACACCATTCGCGCATAACGCTCAGCGAGGTTTCTGAGACAGCTCCAACCGTATATTGTGTGTCACTTTGAAGTTTTGTGTGACAAGCGGCAAGGCGATGGAGCATTTCAATGCATTTCACAGGGGCCGTGCATCTTATTGGATGGTCGCTGGATCCGAACAGTAAATAGGGAGCCAGCAGGATCTGGTTCCTCCGTGGTCGGAGGAGAGGACGTGCATTCAAAGCTGTGATTTGTGAAGACCGAGCCTGAATGACATCACATGCTCGCTGCGACCTGCAGTCCGAAGGTCAAACATTAGACGGGTGGGAATGACGATGAGTGCCTATTGCGCACACAGAACGCGAACAGCTCTTGCGTAAACAAAATGTTACCTTGAAGCTGAAGGTCGCCGCACACACGCACGTCGAAAGTCGAAACAAATGGTTGGTTGCGTTGCGCGTGCGCGCGAGCGTGAGACGGGCACAAGGCCGTTCAAATTTATTGAGGTAGGGGCTGTTTGAATGCTGTTTTTCTAGCGGCGAGCACCAAAAGGTCTACCGCGTCTGGAGAGCCCATCGCTGGAGATATTAACATCTAACCATCTAGGGATATCTAACTCAGACCAGAAGCGACGTGTCGACTATGTAACCGTCTGACGTCACCGTCTCACGTCACCAGACTTGCGCGCGATCGAGCTGAATCCCGGATTGGCTCACGAGCCAATCGTTCTGGTGAAAACCGCGACCCGAGTCGACTCGTTAGAAAAATACTGCTTCGAGCCATGAACTGAATAAATTTGTTTGCCAGTATGAGTTGAATCTTGCGCCGATCATTCATAATGTCGTGTCCGTAAGCCAAAGGGCACAAATTAAAATGGTGAGATGGGAAGCACAGCACGTTTCAGAAGGCTTAGAAACCGGTTCAGAGTGTTAAAATAATCAGTATGGAGCATTGATGACAATCCTTTTTTGCAAAATAAATGCACTATTTGCTACTGCAATTTCTAAGCGCCAAATACAATATTTTTTTCGTCCTGATCTGAATTTGCCAAATCTCAGCCAGGAACCAGAGGATATTACATGGTAGAGACATCCCACATTCACATATCCGATACCAAAGTCAGTGAAAGATTGTCTGCTATCTACAAAATCCGAGTGCTGACATATTTACAATTGTCGACTGTCGCAGTAATGAGAATATCCATACCAGACTACTCACTCACTACTTGAGCTGCCGCAAGCATGCTATTGCTGAGGGTATATAAAATAAACAGCAATGGTGGCAAGATCGTCTCGTCTCACATGCGGATTGTTTGTCACGGAGTGTTGCATCGAATGGATAGCGTCAATAACTATTTCCACTTTTGGAGCGGGTAAATAAATATCACCTTTCGTTCTTTTATTAGGTGCATTTAATGTCAACATGCTTCATAGAGTCACCCAATGACATGAGTATAAGATATCCTGCGGAAACAACAACCGGCGCCTACGTTAGCTTATCACTAGCTCAACTGCTGCTTGTTCAGTTCTGTGCGGGTCAGTTCGGTGCCTTGCTGGCCGGAAGACGAGGTCCAGTGAAGTGGATCTTTGTAGGACTTTTTGTGAGAAATGATAGTTACTAAAGCCAGTTCATATTTTTTTTTGTAATTCATGCTAGCCGACTGTTATCGCAAGAGCTGCAGTCCGATGCTAAATTGTTGACATGCCATCCCCATCGGCGTGGCTTAGTACCAGCTGGTGTAAATGTGGATACCTTTGTGTAAATGCATTTGGCTGCCACTTGGCAGGTGCAGACTGCCAACTGTTAGATGTAGTGCAGTCTAGCCTGCATTGAACGCGACATGATTGATGGGTATAGGCATGAAAGCCCAGGAAGACTGCGTAGCTTAATGCTAAGACTTTGGAGAGCTGGTTGGTAGCAGTTGAACAGCAATGCGTTGTTTCAGTACTTCTTTCGCCAGGTTCGCACTACAAACTTGCTGGTGTGTTACAGGCGTGCTCGTGACTGCACACACATACACGTGCGTCTAGAGGTACTTGTTTTTATTTGCACACTTGCTTGAACTTGTTATGTAAAAGTGTGATCATCACTCCCGTTGTTATAAATTTACAATAGTTTCACCCGACAACCTGTATTTTCATGTTTGTATTTGCATGCTTTGCCCATTTGAAGCGCGTTGAAACCCGTCGGCTGACGGTCCGACCCTATCAATATCATGTTGTAGCCATGAAGCCACACAAAGCGTAAGCGCGTAAAGCAAGCCACCTGTCGGAAATCATGCGTATATCGCCTATCGCTGTGTTCGAATATCTCTCTTCATGGGCTTGACATGCAGAAATGCACTGATGTTAAGTGTTTGCGCTGGTTTATGGGATGAAAACTAGCTGGCCTAGGGCTTGGCAAAGCTTGACAATTGCCATCCATGAAATTGGGCAACTTAGAATGGTTACACTATATTTTAATAATGTAACGAGGTACAGGAGCCCACAAAATTTAAAATGCCGTGATTGCGGCCCAACGTTAAATCGAGGCCTTTGAAATGCTCTGTCGCATTAAAATCCCGGAGAAAAATTCAACCCAACGGATTTCAAGTCTCAAGTAGTTTGTAAAAATACGGTAAATGCAAACCGTCCAACGCTGACGCATGCTTTAAGAACTACACCACAATGAACCTCAGTTAAAATCTCCCGTGCATGGAGTACGGCACATGTCCAAATCGTCTGCGTGCGTAACTTGCTCAAAACAACTACCCAACCTACTACACTTGTCAAAAGCTTAGGTCACCCACTGTTCGCCGACAGTGGCGTGTTTTGCTTACAGGAATTTGTCTAAGTTTTCTGCTCCGTGGTTTGGCCGCTGTGACGTCACTGCGAGGCCCCTCATTTGTGTAGTGCGACAGTGCCGGAATACGCCCTCCGGCCTAAGTCTTCAGTGACGGCGCCCAATGCGCTGGGAAAACTTAATCATTTTCGGCAGACGCTACTCACGACAAATTGGTTCGCTGACCTATACAGTCATCAATAACGCGCGCTGTTTCGAAGTCGGTTACGAAAAGTTTCACAGCCGTTTCCCGAGTGCTCGCACACCCTGCTTACGTGACTGTAGACAAATCGATTTGCGTAAACCGTGCAGGTGGTTTTACGTCTTGTCCAGCTCTAGTTCCCGATAACTCACAAATCCTGAAAAAAATTACAAAAACGGGTGCATCCATACTAGCCCACGAACACGCACAACCAAATGCACGCATTCGCTCATGCTTTTCCAAATACATTGGTTCGTTTTCTCCTTTGTCTGAATTAGTTGATCTGCGTCTTACGACGCCGGATCGACGAGATTTGCATGAGGCTTGACGAGCGTCCTTCAGGCCACTTGGAATGATACTATTTTGATCGTTGGACTATTTTCTTGCTGATCAGATTGGGAAAATTACATTCTGTTCAAATTGCAGTGCTTGCAGGGACCTGTAAGCAAGTACCTACAACTTTATACAAAGCAAGCTCTAAAGAAATATTATTTCTGTTGTTGCAACCGGCGTAAATATGCGATCAGTGGCTATGAATATCTTTGCTTCTAGGGTGCGCGATGACCGGCCAGATCGAACCGGCCCAGCTGAATAGATTACCATGACTCAAGCAAAGCCGGTTCGGCCTCTAGCCTCGACCACAACTGCACTTGTCGACATCTGGAACTTGGCGTTGGGTTCAGCACAGAACTATGCGTTGAGCTCAGCATAGAACTAGGCGTTGAACTCCGCATAGAAGTAGGTGTTGGGCTTAGCACAGAACTAGGCGTTAAGCTCCGCATAGAACTAGGCGTTGAGCTCAGCATAAAACTATGCGTTGAGCTCAGCATAGAACTAGTCGTTAAGCTCCGCATAGAAGTAGGCGTTGGGCTTAGCATACAACTAGGCGTTAAGCTCCGCATAGAACTAGACGTTGGACTCAGCATAGAACTAGGCGTTGAGCTCAGCATAGAACTAGGCGTTGAGCTCCGCATAGAACTAGGTGTTGAGCTCAGCATAAAACTTGATGTTGATCTCCGGAGTCTTAGAGGATATTTCGTGCGGAGACAAGAGCTTGAGTCCCACAATTCAAAGCTGTTTCGCTGCTGTCATGCATAGTTGCGTCACCCCAGACCACCTGCAAGCTTTGCGCTTTACCAATTGACTTCATCTATCAGTGAAGTGCTACCTGTTGACCATTGACCGTCTGCATGAGTACACAAACAAACAAGCCCTCAGGGTGCCGGTCTCGTGATGGTGAACCGCACGGGATCCTCACGTCCTGCATATGGCGGACCTCGCTTGTAACGAGCCGAGCACCGGAAGCGAGAACCGCCTTTGAGGCGCGCCACGGGCGGTCTGAGGCTGCAACGCCTCGCGCATGGAAATTAATCCTAATTGAGGCGGCGTGCGCGGCGATGCGGAGAAACGCGCGCGGCGCCGCTGCTGAGTCACGGTGAGAGTCACAGGAGGCGGGGAATCAGCATGACGTGGGCCGTCACCTCAAGCTGGCGGTTCTATTCATCGCGCGTTGACGGCTACCGTCGGCTCGTGAATGAGGGAGAGTAGTTTGCGTTTGTCCATTGCCATTCTACGCCACGGCGTGGCGTTCTTTCCGGATGCAGTCGGGATGCCTGTCCCGTGGTGCCGCCTCTGCGTGTACCTGCCGTACTTGTTCAGCGCTATCGAAGTGACCGATGGTCGATACGGTCGAGCCGAGCGAAGATAAGCCGGCTCGCTCCAGATCATGCCGGCTTCGGCGCCGCGGTTACATGTTGTTTCTCAATGACAAAACCGAAACCTTATGGTGGTTGTTTTGTGCTGAAAGCAAAACTTGCTCAGTGTGATAAAACTTTCGATTGCGTCTTACACTCAAGTGTTAAATGGCTTGGGTTGAATTTTGCGGTTGACTTCGAGACTGGTGGAATGGAGATCACCATCCGAAGAAATTTGGAAAATCGCCTCTGCTTACAGCGTAGTCGCCTATTCTGATGGGTATCTAGGCCGTAACCACCGAATGGGCGGTCACATTCCTTGCACAATTATTAGCAACTGATGCATTCCAATGCAGCATGAGAAACACGCACCTAAACGTACCAATTCCAAATGACTTTTTCCTCACGCAGTCGTGACCACGTTCACCACGATCGCACGTTTACCGTCAAACATTTCATTTCGGGACAATGATTAAGGTTTTCGACACTCGTTAACCACAGGCGTCGCGTACCACTCACTTCCACAATGAAGCAAGAACAGGTACGTAGGTAATCTGGCAATCCAGTCCAGTCCCGAGAGCTTAAGTAATGTTGGCAGATGATTGCTTTGTGAGCTGTGTTCCTAAGCCGACCTCGAACTGTTGCCGCCACAGTTCAGGTGGACATTGCCATTTACGTCGGTTAATTTTGGTAGCTTTCTCTACATTATCTATGGGCATGCGGCACCCAGAAAGCATCACAAACCTCTGAGAATCTGCGTAGCATTACATTTTAAGTCAGAACTACAGGTTCGAATTTCAAATCGAGACCAAGTACTCAGTCATTGCGGACGAGTCCGTTCTGGTTAGTCCATTTTTAAATCCCATCCAATACTGCCCGTCACGGGTCAGTGCAGTGAAATCCCAGAAGGGAACCACGGCTGGTGTGCCGCCGGCGCCTGCCGTGTGTGAACCACGGCTGGCGCCGTACCGTCGGCGCACGCTTACCGGCTGTTCTGGAGCTGGCGGGGCACGGGCGACAACGGCGGCAGCTGGGCAGCGAGTGGCGTTCGCTGCCGCAGCGACGCCTTGGCATAGTTGGCATTCCCACGCAGTGGCGGAGGCAGCGTACCGGGAGAGGGAGGAGCCGATCAGAGCCGGGGTCAGCGGAGTGGGTTAGGCCACGCAAGATGGGGATCGGGGGCAGAGCCAGGACAGTGGCTTTGGGACGATGACGATCGGTGACGGAACTCGGAGAGAGAATGTGGGAGGATGAAGATAAGTGGCGGAGTCAGGACAGGGGATTTGGGAGGATGTGGATCGGTGACGGAACTCGGAGAGAGAATGTGGGAGGATGAAGATCAGTGGCGGAGTCAGGACAGGGGATTTGGGGGATGGCGATCGGTGACGGAACTCGGAGAGAGAATGTGGGAGGATGAATATAAGTGGCGGAGTCAGGACAAGGGATTTGGGAGGATGTCGATCGGTGACGGAGTCAGGAGAAGGGAAGTGGAAGGATGTAGATAGGTGACGAGGCTCGGGGGGAGAATTTGAGAGGGTGATGATCAGTGGCGGAGTTAGGAGAGGGGAATTGGAGGAAGTCGACTATGGGCCCGGCCAGCACAGTGCGTATCGAGATTGTCTTGTGTTGCAATGACAGCTGCCAGTCCTATGCCTGCGCTATCAAATACATGCAGTCGCACTCTTGTTGCACGAATGCAAACATTGGCACCGTGGAGACGAATTCTGGCCTCTGTGCTACGGGAATTTGGCCGCTGTGAGCAATGAACAATTTCAAGAGCAAGAGGAAATACTATTTCAAGAAAAGAAAAAACGTCATGTCGACCGATGGGAGATTTGTATTGCCGGCCGAGCGTCCTCAGAGAAGGACATCGTGTGGGTATGGTCGTGCCAGCCGCGCACAAATAAAGCCATTTTAAAAATTACACAAGAACTTTGCAAACTGTCTTTTTTCTCCGGTTGGCGTTCCATTCTGGCCCAAAAAGGATACATCTGTGATGCCGGTTTACATTCTAGAACAAAGGCACTTGAATTAATGGGATAAGTAGTATTAGTATTGTATTACTTATGTGAATAGTGATCCTCGTGAGTGCGCTGAACAGCTCACGTAACTTTAATTAACGGGAGGCTAATCAAGACTTGTGCATATGAAATTGTACTGGCTGACTCTCCATTATTTCGAATTATCATTTCGTGCATTCAAACTTTTCCAGAGAATGTACCACGTTTGCGGTTGATAGTGATTAAGAAGATACGAATTATGAGTGCAAAGTAGGCCGCCGGAAATGACACCAATCTAAACCAGCGCTGGCCGGTGCCGGCCGTAGTTGGCAATGCATCCTTAAAGGGATAATTTATGGTGTAATAACTTAAAGTGTGATGCACTGGCCGCTGATAGCCCTGCAACAACGCTATCGTATGCACACAGTTACACTTTTTGTGCACGTTTACGAGTATTTTTTCCGGCTCGCCGGATTCTGGCCATCACTACACGGGCAGGTTGGACGTGGTTACCAATGCGCCTCAAAGGGAGTGCTCCACATTTGTATGGGGTTTAATACAAAATATGCATCTTGAAGATCATTTGGTGCAGTTTACAGCCCTGTCCATATTAAGACCTAAGCTTATCGTGCTTATGAGCTACACGGCCACGAAGACGTACAGACTATTTCGGGAGGTTATTTCACGGCCACCCAGTCACTTATGACGCCATAATAACGTCATTCAAAGTCTGATTTTCCATTAGCCAGTCGGTGATCAAGGCCAAAAATATAATTGTTGACTTATTCATGACTGCCATCCGTGAGAACGATTTCCAGATATAATGACGGTCGATTGGCTCCTGATAAATGTTACGCAAGGTACGATGCGGTCATAAAACAATGCCGTGCTAAGAACATATTTACTGAACAAAAATTGTAATATTCGTAGCAGAGTTTTAAATTTAAAAGTGTACCAACAGTTATAAGTGATCTTATTTCATAATATCTCATGTTTGATTTAATATCTCCAAATGCGGAAAACTCCCTGTAAAAGGATGATAAGAACAAATAAGTTGATGCCGGGCGATAAGCGACTTACGTTGCTGGCCAGTAGTGTCATCGTGAGGTCGGTGTTGTATTCACCGCAAACGCATCCAGGTATTTGAAATTAGACCCGCAACCTCGCAAATCGCCGATGTGGACGTTTCGCCAGCATCAAGTTACGCACTGTCGGGGTCGACCGAAATCACTGGAATCCGTAATCGTGTAAGTGATGTAATGCTATCTGTTTGCACTCTACCACCCATAGCGAACGGACACCGTTGCACTCTTTGCGAGTGATTATATGTGCTTTTTCATGACCGCCGAAGTCTTGGCATCACTCCACGGGCAGACCAGGCCCAGTAAGCAATGTGCTTGAAAAGGGCGACTTGAACAAAAAGAGATCTTGCCATGCTATACGTGATTTACATTCCCGACCAACAATGCTTCCTAAATGACACGATGTGCATGTGATTGCACTGACCGCACTCGCATGTAAGTATTTTAAATTGTACGCCGCGACCTTGCGAAACGCTGGCGCAGACATCCCACCAGCATGGAGTTACTTTACATGGAGTTACTTCCCTTTCCAGGCGACTTACTGTGAGGCGGGGCTGGAAACCAAGCCATGACCCAGTGCCACCAAACAGCATTAACACGCAAGCAATTCATTGAAAACACGACAACCATCAAGACACAAGACAACAAGGCACGAGTGATGACATCGGAAGCCGAACTCACTCACAAACATGCCCCAGCACTCAACAAACAACTTAATTCTTGTGTTACACAGGGTCTTTGGTGATATATCGGAGTCCCTGATTTGTGGGGCACGTTAGATATATGTGATGTGCGTGGAAGCGCACTAGCGTTGCTTGTTTTCCAGTCGTATCTTCGATTAAGTAATGCAGTGTGTTTTTGGTCGCGTGCGACCCATCAGCTCTATTTGATAATGGTTCAAGGAACAAACAAAAACGCAACGTTTTAATGTACATACGACGAAAAGACGAACTTTTGTACAAGTAGCATTGGTTTATTATTTATTATTATTATATATTAGCATCTTTAAGCTTCAGTCCGGCACAAAAGGGGCCGGGATGATTATCGCATTTAATTATTAGCATTTTTCCCGGGTCAGTATATAATGGCCATCACTCCAGGGGCGCACCGGCCGCGGTTTTCTATGGGCCTTTAAGGTGTGATTTGAACAAAAAGGTCATGCAGGCCGATAGAATTTACTTTGCAGATCGAATGTGCTCACACAATACAATTGTGTGCATATGTGTGCCACCTTCCGCGTGTTAATACAACTTTTTGAAATTCGACGCAGTCTGTGTGCAAATCACCGCTCCGGTATGACCGCATGCGTTGAATAATACGCTGCCGGAGGTCGATATAACGAAGTCGAAACAAGAACGCGACGAATCTGTTGTAATGGAGGTTGACAGCCCTTAGACAGTGCTTATGATGTACGGCCATTATCGGTCGATGATGCCCCCATAATAGCATCGCCATGACAGGGTTCACCTTCCCACACGAGGAAAAGTATTTCCAACTGGATGACTATTATTTTCGTCAGGTCCACGCCCGGCACACGCGTGCCTCTCGCATGGCTGCCTAAGCTGTCTGGCCAGAACCAATTAGTACAGCGTTACGCGCGTAGCTCGGAAGAGACTGCCCGGCCTAACCGATGACCTACATTGAGGCTGCAGCGGAATGCTGGCTAGGGACGAATCATGGTCAGTTTGAATTCGATATGTACAGTATTCGATCCAAGGCGCTTAATTGCCCGCCAGACGTTTTTGCACGAATGGTGATGTCGCGCAGACGTTCTTCCGTTAGAAGTTCGTTGCGGTGAAGTTTTTGAATAAGAAGTTGTATTATAGCAAGAAATGTCGCAGATAAATTTTCGTGTAGGAGGCTGGTCCGCGTAGAAGTGCTATCGCATAGAAGATTTGGCGTTACGATTGTTGTCGCGTAGACTTTTGAGCACCCTTTGTTATAAAAGTTCCGTTGGGTATATATCATATCGCAGAAGTTCTGCTTTTGGCGGTATTTCTATTAGAGGAATAGTCGGTACATTGCGGGTAGATGTATCCGAGCTCCTCCACCCTACCCCACCCCCGCTTCCGCTTTCATCGTTTGCTTTCTGGCGAAAGCTTCCACTTTGGCACGACACGCATTTTGTAGCCTCAATTTGATAACCAGTGGAATGGTGGTTCAATTCCTGCGCGACCGCGACATTGCGATGCTGTGTGAAATTTCTCGATGTTGTCAAACTCGTAAACGAAGCCGGGGTGCGGAGCCGGCTGTTTGACCATTTGGGGTGTGAAGGAGTGGGCTGTGTGGTCATTGAGGGTATTTACAGATCTGGGCCAGCGGTCCACATTTTGAAGGCAAGAAAGGTGACCTAATACGAAACCTAAGAGGCGAGAATTCACACTGCGGAAACAAGGATATGCGTTTGTGGTGTGGAGCACATCCCAGGATTCTGACAAAACAAACCAACATTAACCTGTTCCGTGTGTCATATTGAGAACATTAGTGCATTTCTAAACATACACATATAATCTAGTTTAGTGGCTTCAATGTGTAGATAATATGTTGATTGTGGCTGTGCGTTGCTGTGGTTGAAATGCCAATGCTGAAGCATGCAATGCCAAATTGCTATGCCATTGCACACAATGCCAGACTGTAATACCAATACACATCATTGCAATGATATTATTTAACCAGAAAATATATGTTGTTGCATTCTTTGATGGATAATTAACCTAGGGAAAAGTGTTTTGGAGATTTATACAGACATTGCTATGGCAATAGTATCTATAGGATGAATTGTAGGATTATCTACTGCCATAGCCCCAAAACTGTTGGCACCGATGAGCGGTAATGCTGTGTATTATTGTTCTGAAATATTGAAGCCCCAGCAGGCAGGTAGGGTAGAGGTGATTGCTTACATCTGCGAAGACCTGAGAATTATAGAGGTTGGGGTTATCCTACCTGAGCAGGCTCTGGATGATGACTATCCCATACATAACTATTTATAAGCTAACTTACCTTAACATTATATAATCCAGCTATGCTAGGATAAGGTAAGCTGATAATTATCTAAGACAAGCTAGTCTAGCATAGCTTAGGCTAGCTGACTTAGAATAGCTGGCCATAATCTCTTACCCTGTCCCTTAAACTTGTTCAGACTCATTTTGCCATCCTAAACTAGCTTTCTGGACTTAACTAGGATTGTTTTACTTCATCTTTATCTATGGAAAGAGCTGCATGATTCTCCATTTCATGAAATTCAACATGGTGTACCATCACCAGGTAAGCATATGGACATCAAATTTTACATGCTTTTGAATTTATCTGGAAGTGAAATAAATGGGATTTAGGCATGCTAATTCATGCTGTTTTTCCCAGGTTGAGGGCTTATTACAAACATCATGGCCAAACTTAACACTGATAAAGTTGTTAATGACCAAATAAAGCTGTTATGTCCAGCACAGGTAGCCTGATCAGGTGTCATCATTAGCTAATCCTGTGGGTCTGACAGATGGTTATGCTGTAAATGATTTGGGAAGTGTTTTACATGTTCATCTTTATGGACCATGATGTTTCTCTCCCTCTATGTTTGGCCAGCACTTACATCTCTTACAACCTTGAGCAAACTGACTTAGTGACATGTAATGCAAAACAGGCTACATCTCTTGCTGAACATGACTATGACATTCACTTCCCCACCAAAATCTCTTGTCATGAGCTTTGGAAATGGATTGGTGCAGGCTGTCTTTTATGATTACAAGCTGAGCAGTTGTAAGGCACGCCAGCTCCCAGTGTGCTCACCTGGCCAGTCTGTTTGGTCTGTTTCCACCCATTTGTCTGACTTGGAATATGGTAACACATGACTAAACATGAAGATGACTTGAAAATAGTGTTTGTTGTCATGTATCACACATGACAAGAAATAAAAACTGCAGACGATGATAGCCATGTTACACATCTGCTTCTTGCGTATTGCAGGTGCAGCTGCAGCACCTGACCGTGCAGACCGGGCCAGCTTTCACAACAGTCAGCCGGCCGGAGAGCCGCGGGGCAAGATGGCCGCCTTCGAGGAGCTGGGCATCATGCCGGAGATCGGCGAGGCCGTCAGCGAGCTGGAGTGGCTGCTCCCGACGGACGTGCAGGCCGAGGCCGTGCCGCTCATCCTCGGCGGCGGCGACGTGCTCATGGCCGCCGAGACCGGCTCCGGCAAGACGGGCGCCTTCTGCATGCCCATCCTGCAGATCGTCTGGGAGACGCTGAAGCGACTGCAGGAGGGCGGCAGCAGCGGCGCGGCGGCGCCGGCCCCGGCCGCCGACCCGGGTTGGCGCATGTCGCTGCGGGACCGCGGAGACCTGCTGGCCGTCACGCCCGACGGCCTGCGCTGCCAGTGCCGCGAGCAGCGCGCCTGGCATGGCGGCCGCGCCACGCGCGCCCCCTGCCGCGCCGGACGCTGGTACTACGAGGCCACGGTGACGGACGAGGGCCTCTGTCGCGTCGGCTGGTCCACGCGCCAGGCATCGCTCGAACTGGGCACCGACCGCGGCGGCTACGGCTTCGGCGGCACCGGCAAGAAGTCCAACAACCGCCAGTTCGACGACTACGGCGAGCCTTTCGGCAAGGATGACGTCATTGGCTGCTTTTTGGACCTGGACGGCCTGCAGATCCGCTTCTCCAAGAACGGCAAGGACCTGGGGCCGGCGTTCGATGTGACGAAGCAGGCGGCCAGCGAGGGTCTCTTCCCCGCCGTCGTGCTCAAGAACGCCGAGATGGCGTTCAACTTCGGCGACGCGCCGTTCAAGCACCCGCCGGGTGACGGGTACCAGGCGGTGAGCGCTGTCCCGGAGCAGGACACCGTCGCCAACGCCGCGTCGGCCGCGCCCGCCTCCAAGCGCGTGTACGCCAAGAACGCGCCGCAGGCGATCGTGCTGGAGCCGTCACGGGAGCTGGCTGAGCAGACGCTGCGCCAGATCCAGCTGTTCAAGAAGCACCTGAAGCCGCCGGCCGTGCGCGAGGCGCTGCTGATCGGCGGCGTGCCGGCGCGCGAGCAACGCGAGCAGGTGCAGGGCGGCGTGGACATCGTGGTGGCCACGCCCGGCCGGCTGGAGGACTTCATCAACAACGGCGACGTGCGCGTGGACGCGTGCCGCTTCCTGGTGCTGGACGAGGCGGACGGCCTGCTGACGCAGGGCCACGAGAAGATGATCGGCCGGCTGCACGCGGCCATCCCGCAGGTGACGCCCGACGGCCACCGGCTGCAGATGGTCGTCTGCTCCGCCACGCTGCACTCGTTCGAGGTAAAGCGCATGGCTGACAAGCTGATGCACTTCCCCACGTGGGTCGACCTCAAGGGCGAGGACGCCGTGCCGGAGACGGTGCACCACGTGCTGTGCATGGTCGACTCGCGCACGGACGCCTCCTGGGCGGCGCTGGAGCGGCGCGTGCAGACCGACATGGTGCACGCGCAGGACGCCGTGCGCGCCGGCTCCGGTTCGGCGGAGACGCTCTCCGAGGCGGTGAAGCTGCTCAAGGCCGAGTACTGCCTGCGCGCCATAGACGTGCACAAGATGGACCGGGCGCTCATCTTCTGTCGCACCAAGCTCGACTGCGATAATCTGGAGCGCTACCTGATGCAGCGCGGCGGCGGCCCGCGGCGCGCCGACAACCCCTACTCGTGCGTCTGCCTGCACAGCGACCGCAGCGTGGCCGAGCGTAAGGACAACCTGGAGCGGTTCAAGCGGCAGCAGGTGCGCTTCCTGATCTGCACGGACGTGGCGGCGCGCGGCCTCGACATCACCGGCCTGCCGTTCATGATCAACGTCACGCTGCCCGACGAGAAGACCAACTACGTGCACCGGATCGGCCGCGTGGGCCGCGCCGACCGCATGGGCCTGGCGGTGAGCCTGGTGTCGGCCGTGCCGGAGAAGGTGTGGTACCACGGCTGCCCGTCGCGCGGCAAGAGCTGCATGGACACGCGACTGACGGAGCGCGGCGGCTGCTGCATTTGGTACGACGAGCCGCGCCTGCTGGCCGACATCGAGGACCACCTGGGCGTCACCATCCCGCAGATCGGCACGGACCTGCGCGTGCCCGTCAACGAGTTCGACGGCCGCGTGGTGTACGGCGAGCGGCGCCAGGCGGCCGGCTCCGGCTACCAGGACCACGTGCAGCAGATGGCGTCGTCGGTGCGCGAGCTGGCCTCGTTGGAGACGCAGGCGCAGACTCTCTTCATCCGGCGTCACCTGCACCGGCTGGCGGCCTGAGCTGCCCGGCAGGCGGCGGTCTGCCCTCTCCCGGACCGGCCTGGGCCCGGCCAGCCCGTGTCCCAGACGGCGAAGACGGTCACGTGGTGCCAACTGCATGTGCTTCATGCAGAGTGGTGGGCTTGGTTTTGTTGCTGTTTTGTGTTGTTAAACGCGGCTTGCAGGTCCGGCTGCGCGACACTTTGGGGCTAATGTGTTCGCGTCAGGCATAATGCATGGCCATAGAGCATGGCTGGTTGACTTCAGTTGGTTCACCGAACTCGTTTCTTATAAACCATCGTGGTGAGGCTAAGATAAGGCTGTTCATGATTAGCTTTTACAATTGCGAATACTGGAAATAAGTTGCCTTGCCGGCGCCAGCGATAGACATAACGGTCAGCGAGTTTTGCACTGACGTAAAGGGATCACCCTGCGAAATGCAGCACCACTGTCTCCCGGTACAGTGTCCACCCACGCTGCTCACCTACGCCCATACATCGCTGTTCGCCGCGCACGCTGGACATGAGAATCGAGGCGTTCTTGCCCCAGCATGTTTCACTTCACCGCCTGCTCCGTGTTGCAGTGGTGAATATCTTCTCAATCTATTCTCCGCATTCGTCACCAGGATTTTACGGAGGGAACCGGCTAGCCTTCTGCTTCTGGAACCAAAATGGGTTTGTAGAACAAACTTATCCGTGAGTAGAATTAAAGGTATTATGCACGAGCAGTCACGCTTTTAACGGTCATCGGTCGATGGACACTGCACTCTAGCGGGATGATGACCCTAGCGGGACCCCTCCGTCTGGCGCAGCTGTGGCAGAACACCGAGCGCTGCGCCTACATTTGGGAACGGCGATGCGATTTATTTGTGGGGTTCTTGGGTATTTCGTTGTTGTCGGACAATATTAATGACCTTAAAACGTGTTCTTGATTCGATTTCGAGACCGGATATTGAGGTGCACCGTTATGGAACCCACGAACCGTACAGAAAACTGGCACTTAGCATTGCACCTCACAGTGGCGCCGAACGGGTACGCACGAAGCTCTTCAGCCGATTGACATCGCAGTAAAGTCGCCAGCTGGTTTACTTCTCTGCATGGCCCTTGGATTCCCCCGAGCAGCATCCTTCTGACCAACGCTCGACCATGCACGTATCTCCCATCTCCACCGGCGTCCGCCGGAGTCCCCATCTCCCGCGGGGACGAGGTCTCCCAGAACGCGCGCCACCCCGGCGTCACCCGCCCCGCCAGCACATGGCGAGTCATGGGCAGTAACGCCAAGCGGCGCGCCACCTGCCGAACCGGCCGCATCTGCCGCACCCCAACCGGCTTCAGTCGGCCTCCGCCCGAGAATGCAGAGGGGCTGGAGCCGCCCCGGAGCCTCCGCCGCCATACCAACCAAACGCCGACCTCAATTCGGATAAAATATATGCAGCAGTGACCAAACGCAGACACGAGCGATCCCGACGCGCGGCTCCGAACGTAGCGGCGATTTACTCCAGAGATAAATCAAACACAAGAATAAGGGCATCGGTACCTGCGATGCCACCAACCCAGAGCAGAATGACCAACGCGGCCGTCGGATAATCCGGTAAGCAATATAGCGGAGTCAGTGAACTGAATGCCCGGCGCAAAAGAAAGGAAAAACAAGGCTCGCCGAGTGGCAGCCGGCGATACGGCCATCTACCGGCGGCGGAAGTCGCCTCCGACCGCGGCCGGCCCACGCTCCACATGTGTACAGGATCTCCAGACGTCAGCGGTGGCGACACCACCTCGCAGGGACACCGAGAGCCCACCATATCGTGCAAGTGCCGACCGCCCTCCCGACGGAGCGAGACCGCGGCGCCGGGCCGGGCGCCGGCGCCTGCCTTCATCACAGTGGGGCAGAAGCGCCGGCCGAAAACCCAACAACGCACAAGCTCCGCAGACGCGCGCACGCACACGCACACATAGATATCCTGCTCTCATAACAAGGCGGCGCCTTCGGGGCCCTTCACGACGTTGACATTGGCCAGGAACATATATCAACTATAAAACTCATCCGCCCTCGGAAACGGGCGCGTTTCCCGTGCGTTGCTGAATATGCATAATGTTGACGCCGCGATTCTAAAACACGGCCAGTTCGGCGTGGCGACACGCCGACCGGTTTCGGGTCTGCTCGGCTCGTGAAAGACCCCGGGAGCTGGACGCGACCGCGTCCAGAGCCGTCTCCTCGTGGCGCGCCGGCCGCCGCACGCTGCGTGGCCCGATCGTCACGCGGCCCGTCACGACCGGTCGTCACGGCGGCGCGCTCGGCGGCACTGCCTCTGTCCTCGGGCGCGTGCCCGGCGGCAGGCTGGGCGGCGCTGGCCGTTCGGCTGGGACGCACTAGAACTCGAAGTCGGGCTGCTGTCCCGAGTCCAGCGGCGCGGCTGCCACGATCGGGTCCACCGCCGCCTGCGAGCGAGGCACGGGTCAGCTGCGGCGCCGCGTCTCTCCTCGCCGCACCAGTCACGGGTGACGCCCCCTGCCCGGCCAGCATCGCTGCCCTCCTCTGGAGCCGGCTGTCAGCGTTCCATCTCCAACCCACACGCGCCACAAACTGGCACCGAGACGCCACACTTACGGTGTGGCGCGCAAACACGACGCGGCCTCCCGGCTACAAACCCGCGTCACCGTGCGCCTGCCTCTTCCGGGAGGCCGGCCGGCGCCGCTCACCTCCAGATCGTCGGAGAAGTAGCGCTCGATGATGTCGAAGGCCAGCTGGTAGATGTCGGTGTTCTCGTGGTTCTGGAGCGCCTCGATCTTGTCCAGGCCGCCGCATTCCTCCACGATCTGCGCCACCGGCTCCACGTCCTCGCTCGACTTGAGGATGTTGTTCAGGCCGTCCAGCACCACGTTCACCACCTGGTCGGCACAGCGCACGGGTCTGGCCACTGGCGAGCCGGTGCCCAGATATGCCCGGATCACCCGTACGACTGCTCTGGCGCCGTCACAACACGTCGGGAGCACGCAGGGGAGGTGTGGCACGAAGCCAAATGGGAGGTTGTAGGCACAGGCCCAGCAGAAACGTGAACAGACGAATATGATCCACCTATCACAAGTCCCTCGTCTTTTAAAGCTATCTTCAATGACCCACATCCATCTGTGGGTCTTCGCAGCACATCACCTGACCTGTCCCCACCTGCGGGTCCTTACAGCACATCACCTGACCTGCCACCCACCTGCGGGTCCTTACAGTCGAGCAGCTGGCACATGGGCGGCACGCCGCCGGCGCGCACCAGGTGCTGGATCTGCTCGGGCGAGCCGCTGATGGTCAGGTTGCTGATGCACCAGGCGCACTCCTTCTGCGTCTGGAACTCGCCGCAGCTCAGGTGCTGTACCACCAGCGGCACCAAGCCGTGGTCGATCACCAGCTGCACCTGCTCCTTGTTTCCGGCCGTGATGTTGGAGAGGAACCAGGCCGCCTCCTGGCGGCAGGGGGAGGGGCGGGGGTAAGCACAGCGCGGCCGGTCGCCCCAAAGTCACACGCATACACTGAACACTGTCCAGCGCCACCCGCGACGGCCAGCGACGAGAGGCTGAGCAGACTGCAGCCCAGACTTGAGCCCGAGACGTGCCGTCACCGACACATCCGCTTCACTGGCGCCAACGGATGCCATCTGGTACGCCAGCCCCGCGCCAGGCGGCGGCGGCAGCTGTCAGCCAGCGGTGCCCAGTGCTCACCCTCACCAGCGCGCTGGCCAGGCCGAGCCGCTGGCTGCTGGTCTGCGCAGAGCGTCTGTCCTACTGCCGTCCCCGCGGGTGCTCACCTTGTTAATCTTGTCGCGGGGGTGCTGCAGCAGGCCGGGGAAGTGCTGCAGCGCGCCGCAGTTGAGCACCTGCTGCGTCTGCTCGTCCGTTCCCGTCACGATGTTGCCCACCGCTCGCAGCGCGGCCGTCTGAACCTGCCGGCCGCCAGGCGACGGTGAGCGCCGCTCGGCACCGCCCGCCGCCTCGCACTGACGGACGGCTCGGCCGGCGCCGGCGGACGCGGCCGGAGAACCACGACCGGACCGGGCCCCTGGCGCAGCCCGCGACAGCGGGCCAAGCAGGGCGCGCGCCGGACGACACCGCGGAGCCGGAAGGGGGCCTGGCATCACGACTGACGCCAAACACGCAGGGGCGGGAGGGGGAGCGGGGCGATAATGTTCGCCCGTCCGGCCACACGCGGCTCTGGGCTGCCCACCTTGGTCTCGCGGTGCGAGAGGAGGGGCACCAGGCGCGGCGCCACGCCCGAGTCCAGCACCATCTGGATCTGATCGTTGCCGCCGTCCGTCAGGTAGCTGATGGCCCAGACTGTGTCCACCAGGATGTTGGCGTCCGTGTGCTGGATCAGCACGTTCAGAGAGGGCAGCAGCTCGCCAATAGTGTCCGGCGACGGCGGCGGCTTGTTGTTCCGACAGAGGTTCACCAGCACCTGACAGAAGCGCAGGGGTTTACGTACGGCAACACGGCGGACGCCTGCCAGCGCCGCCAAATGGACCGAATGTTGACCACCATTTATCACATGACGACAGTTTCACCGGCGTCTGGTAACAATGGACAGGCTCACCAGCACCAGTGCCAGGGGCAGATGATCGCCGGCATGTGATGAGGGACATCGTCACCATGATGTTGTGCCATCATCCTTAAACAGCACACAAGACACCAGCGTCTGACAACAGCACACGAACTCACCGGTGCCCGCACCTGATTATCAGATCGGGCCTCAATAATCAGCAACTGACACCAGGGCGGTCGCTCGACCGCGCCCGCGGGTGAGCGGCAGTGAGCGGTTGGGGGAATCGACCTCCCCCAAACTCGCTACTCCGCCACGACTTCAGAGTCCTAACCTCAGACATCATCTTCATAAAATACACAGCAATTCACGCGCAAATAAACAAACCAGGGAAAGCTCTTTCCTTTTCCTTCGAATGGCACGATGACGCGATCTAAGCCACAACAGGAGATAGCATTTAGGGCACCCTTAGTGCACTCATCCACAACAGAGCACCGATTTTGCAACACTACACCACTGCCGGGACAGCATCTAACAAAAGAGTTTCACCAACACAAACCCATACAACAGAGGTTTATCACTGCCTGACAACAGGACACAGGTATATAAACATGCACCTAATAAGGTCAGCGGTTTCACGGGGCCCCATACGCTGACAGCGGAGCACCAGCACATGGTCTCTTATATTACCGCCCACCCGTCATCACCTACCGCTTGTCACAAGCAGATATCGGTTACCTGTTATTGCCATCATTGGTGCACTTTTGGGCGCATCTGACCGCTTAGCTAGCAAAATTAATATGTCTGTCTTCTAAGCCGAGCTATTCATCATCATCCGCTCCTTCCATCTGTACTTGCAATGTGAAGTACGAACCGCGCCGTTTTCAACAAACATAAGCGAGCAGCGGAGAGCGCGGTCCGGTCGTCACGTACCCAGGTGACGTTCCTCAGAAAGTTGAGCGGTATTTCGTCGCTGATGAAGGCTATCAGGGGCGGCACGATGCCCAGGCTAATGACGTAATCACGCAGCTGCGGCCCGTCCCCGATGATGTTCCCTGCGGCAGGCGGCAGGCGTCAGTGGCCGTCCAGGGTCGGCGCGGGAAGCCGCGCAGACCCGATCCCCGCCGGCTGGTTCGGCAGGCAGGAGAGCCGAATATAGTGGGCATCTGTCGTAATAGCGGACGTGACCACCGCACAAAACATGACGCGTATGTAGTTGTACAAGAGGTGAATAGTAGGCGAGCATTTGAACATATTGGTTTGGTCCCTAAACCATGTAGCTCCCACTACATGCAAACTTGTAACAGTTTGGTATCTCTATCACTCTCACACCTGTCTGTCTGTCTGTCTGTCTGTCTGTCTGTCTGTCTGTCTCTCACTCTCCCGCATTCGTCCGCTCTCTTTCTCCCCCACCATCCACCCTTCCGTTCTTCCGACCAACGGCGCGACAACCCACAGGCCTACATGTTGCCCCTCTCTCCCTCCCTTTTCCCTCGTTCTCCATTTCCCTCTCCTCCCCTTCTTTCTCTTCTCCTTCCTTCTTCTCTTCTCCTCCCCCTCTATAACTGCACTGTCCAATAGTAATGTAGTTCGGCGTTACCATGTGAGATAGCTTCAGCAGGCGACAACAAACCGCGGAAAAGCACTGAGGACCAAGCAGGCACCAAAAACCACCAGCCATAAAGACAATCCGCGCGCGGGGATCAGACCACCTTCGCAGTTGCCCAATGGAAACAAACACTCTTTCTGGGGTGAGCGGATTCCGAGGTGCCTCATTAGAAGCTTGTTAGAGCACGAACGGCACCGGCAATTCTCCACGCTCAGCCAGGCGGCAGTCAGAATCCGGCGGAGCTTCGTGAGCCCGCTCATTTAATGAGAACGGATCCTGTCATCTCTGGCGATAACACCACCCGATCAGTCCTCAGCAGCGGTCCCAGGTCGGCGCCCAAGGGCCGTGTCACTACTAAATCGTTTGACGATCCACGTCACGCCGCTCAGGGTCCGGCGCCCGTATCGCCATCCTGAACGCGTGTCACCGATCCACCGCGCCCGGGTCGCCGGTCACAATGGCACCCGCCGCGCGACAGTGCCGGCGCGCGCGAGGGTTTACTACCGCGGGCGTTGGCAGCGCGAGCGCGCGCCGCTGGCTTCCGGCCGGCGAGCCGCACGGCCGCGCCGGTGAGCAACATAATGGACGGGACTCACGCATCAGGTAACAGTAGCCGGTAGCGGTGCGGCACACAGCGTCGCCGCGTTGAGGGGACATTACGTAATGACATTAGCGGGTACGATGACGATCGTTTTTCATGCTTTTTAACGAGAGGTATTATGAGGGTTTGGCGAAGGTCATGTGCCATGAATTGTGAACATTGGGTTCCTATTATGACGGTGATAGGTGACACATATGACATTCGTAGTGTAACCGATGGTGATATAAATTGAAGTAAGTATGGGGGACGGTGGTTGTATGCTGGTTTCCAGAAACAATTCTCTCTCTCTCTCTCTCTCTCTCTCTCTCTCTCTCTCTCTCTCTCTCTCTCTCTCTCTCTCTCTCTCTCTCTCTCTCTCTCTCTCTCTCTCTCTCCTCTCGCATTCTCTCTCTCCTCTCTCTCGCATCTCTCTCTCTCTCTCTGGCTCTCGCTCTCTCTCTCTCTCTCTCTCGCATCTCTCTCTCTCTCGCATCTCTCTCATCTCTCGATTCTCCGCTCTCTTTCTCTCGCATTCGTCCGCTCTCTTTCTCTCGCATTCTTCCGCTCTCTTTCTCTCGCATTCTTCCGCTCTCTTTCTCTCGCATTCTTCCGCTCTCTTTCTCTCGCATTCTTCCGCTCTCTTTCTCTCGCATTCGTCCGCTCTCTTTCTCTCGCATTCGTCCGCTCTCTTTCTCTCGCATTCGTCCGCTCTCTTTCTCTCGCATTCGTCCGCTCTCTTTCTCTCGCATTCGTCCGCTCTCTTTCTCTCGCATTCTTCAGCTCTCTTTCTCTCGCATTCGTCCGCTCTCTTCCTCCCCCATCGTCCACCCTTCCGTTCTTCCGACCAACGGCACGACAACCCAAAGGCCTACACGCTGCTCCTCTCTCCCTCCCTTCTTCCTCGTTCTCCATTTCCCTTTCCTCCCCCTCTCTCTGTTCAACAGATCCAGTACAAAGCACGGAAAATCGTTCCCAGGCCGGCCCCGCGTCACCGTGCCGGTGATGATCCCATGTGTCTTGACGTCAGCCTGGCGCCGATGTGCGCGGAGGTCGGAGGCCGGTGCGGGGCCAGCGACTTACCCAGCGCCCAGACGGCCTGTTCGCAGACCTGCGGGTGCGGCGAGCGCAGCAGGCGCAGGAAGTGGGGCGTGGCTCCGGCCTGCACCACTGCCTCCGTCTGCAGGCTGGTGCCCGACGCGATGTTGGTGAGCGCCCAGCACGACTCGAACTCCAGCGCCGGGCTGCTGGGACGGCGGGCGTGTGAGAACCCCAGCACGGTCACGGTCATGCTCTACACACCAACCTAACTCTAACATGAACGCGATCAGGACCTTGCCAAGGCTCCTACCCCCCAGCCGATGCTCGAGTAGTCCAGCCATGATCGGCTTAATTTAAAAGAAACGATTGTGTCCAAATGCCCGAGGCAGTAGTCCGAAAAGGATAAGCGTAAAAAAAAACGCTCGGTACGTTAGTAAAGGCCACAGGTGCCCTATAGAAACGCTGGCGGGTCTACTATTTCTGTGAACATGCCTCAGCTCTCACTGAAAACAGTTTGGTAAGCCTCCTCTCCAAGTACCCACATTCTCACTAAGCCTTCATCTGTCCGTAAGTCAGTCGGTGCAAACAGGCCGTCAGACGGCTCGACCCCCTGCTCACGCGGCAGTCTCCTTCCTTGTGGACCGGACCAGAGTCCAGACCCTCCACCGCCTTCCTCAGCCCTCCACCCACCAGCCCACGTGTGCCGGCGCCCGTGACCTCCGCCTTGCCCTGCCCGGCGTGGTTCCCCTCAGCTCACCCCGCCCGACTCACTCATCCTCGGCCTGTAGGCAGTGTACCAGCACGGGCAGCACGCCGCCCTGCACCAGCGCGTCGATCGGAGGGTTTTTGTCGGAGCTGAGCAGTTTGCGGATGGCCTGCACGGCGGCGAGGCGCGCCTGCGGCTCGCTGCCGGCTGCTGCCGCCACCAGCGCTTGCAGGCTGGCCGCCGAGTGCGGACGGTCGGATAGCTCTCCGTCTGATGGTGAATGGGGTGGCTCGGTGAGCGGCCGGGATGGCTCGGTGAGCGGCTGGGGCGGCTCGGTGAGCGGCTGGGGCGGCTCGGTGAGCGGCTGGGGCGGCTCGGTGAGCGGCCGGGGTGGCTCGGTGAGCGGCCGGGGTGGCTCGGTGAGCGGCCGGGGCGGCTCGGTGAGCGGCCGGGGCGGCTCGGTGAGCGGCCGGGGCGGCGGCTCGGTGAGCGGCCGGGGCGACTCGGTGAGCGGCCGGAGCGGCTCGGTAAGCGGCCGGGGCGGCTCGGTCAGCGGCAGAGGAGACTCGGTCAGCGGCAGAGGAGGCTCAGCCAGCGGCCGGGGCGGCTCGGCCAGCGGCAGAGGCAGCTCAGCCAGCGGCCGGGGTGACTCACGCTGGGTGATACGGCCACGGGGCGAGACAGGACCGCTCATCGCTGGCGCACTCTGACCTGGACAGATATGCCGGCCCGACACAGCACGAAGAGCTGTGTATATATTTCTCGGCTAAAAAGGGACGATGCGCGGCTGTTTACCACGGTCTCCTGCTTCTTGCAGCCAGATCTGAGCGCTACCTCCGGATCGGAGAACGCGGAAGGTGAGCGGTTATGACTACCGCAGCGACGCCGATGGGGCAACTGTTGGTTGGCATACAAAATCAGAAGGAAATCTCAGCACCAGCAATTCTCAAAGGCCTTGATAAATGGCTGAATAGCGTCAAAACCTTTTTTCACGCTAGGGAACACCAGAGCAAATCGACAGATGAAAAGTTGCAGCAATGATTGCGGTACTGTGGTAAAAACGAATAGAAATGTGTAACCAAGGCAACTCAATAACGGATGTAACTGAACACGAAGAGGCCACGCCCTGAGCGCAACGGAGAAGTAGCTGAGAAATTACGGAACAAACACGAGCAACAATCTGCACAGACACTTCAGGTCGCGGAGTTATGCATATGCCCTTGGTTATCATCCATGGTGTCTAGAGATAACTGGACGTACAGGGAAATGTGTTGTACAATGCCTTTGTGCTTGAATCCTAACACTGAAATCACAACACACGGATAAATTCGCCCCTTTTAACAAGTTTGTAGTGCGATATAATCACATACTTGACAAACATAATGGCTAATTCAAGGGTATAAAGACAAAAAAGCGTTATGTGTGTTAGCATGCTTCAAAGACTATGAGAACATGTTTCAAATGAATAATTTAGTGACCTTTCAAAGATTCGTTTCCGACGCTATTGTAACCTTTGACTATATATCTTTCTTTACTTTCACAATGCCTTAAGCTTCAACACGTGGTACATCCCAGGAGTGCCATCAGAGCTGTTGTTTCATCAGAGGAGTACCACCAGAGCTTAAGTTGTTGTTTTTCCGAGATCGAGGTAGGTTTATCCAGAGACTTGATGGAAGGCGCTTGAATGGCAATAAGATGCGTCATGGCCGGGCAGCAGCGTTAATGACTGCCAGCGCGACGGGTTTGATGCAAAAAGAACGAGACGCACGTTTTCGGGCGTCCTTTTACGGGACAACACCGACAGCGGAGGCCATATTGACATTCAGGTGTCATGGGTCTACCGAGACTGGGCCCCACACGGGAGCCGAAGGTGCTAACCACTCGGTCAGCGACTGCAGAGGTCCTATTAGCGCTCAAGGACTATGTTTCCACGGAGAACCGAACATCGGGTCCCCGGTGTGGGAGCCTCGGGTGCTAACCACTCGGCCATTATTACTCCACTCACAAAAACTCGACCACTGAGAGATCAAGACCACGGCCTTCCAAGACCATTTGGCTATCAGGCTGGAACATCATATCATACACAGTTTGGACCACCTTGGCAGCGGGGGTAGTGTTCACTCAACAGGCTGTGATTAAAACGTCTACAGCCCCAACGCTTTTAGAACACACAATTCATCAGGCTAAATAACACAAAAACAGCTGTCGTTCAAGCTGGAAGCCACAGCTCGCAATAACAACCGCCAGCAATTAAACAATCACATGGTGGTTTTGGGAAGACAAACGACCTGGCGGAAACAACGGCAGAACATAACAAAGCACGCGGAGCCGATGCCACCTGCTACCACCGTAATTTTCAGCGGTCGGCAGTCAGATGAAATTGCCAGAGATTTACGAACGCGGACGCAGCAGAGGGCATAAAAACACCACACATTTCCCGGACGGCACGCTGCCTGATCGCACCTGATACATCCGCATGGGCGGGCACGTTTCTGCGCTTCTGCAGGGTTTCCTCGCGCTTATGCTTCCTGAGCTCCACCGTTACCTCATTTCTTCTTCTTCGCATTTCCTGCAACACATAAATGACGAGATGAAGTCATGTATTCTTTACAATTTCATTTGGCATTTGTGAGGACGAAAGAGATGTGCGAGCATATCCCAACCAACATGCCACACATATTCGGATGCGAGCTGGTGATAAATCACGCAGCCTGTCAGTCCGTCAGGATTTGACCTTCGCCCACGTCAGTGGTTTCAACGCCAACGACCAGCCGCCGATTCCATACGTGATTCGCTCAGAGGAAAAAGCCGCGTTAACAGATCAAAAATTGCATCTACACTGTTCGCTAGAACTTCTTGCAATGACGCATATCGTCTTTTGCATTTCATAGAGGTCACATTAGCACCTACCAGACCCCTCATGTGACATGAGGAATTAAGCTGGCTGCAACAATGAGGAAAACGACGCTGAATAGTTTATAGAAAACGACGTTGAATATGACTAACTAATGGAAAACTCAGAAAGTGCACGGCACACCTGAACATCGACAAGTCTGGCCTGTGATATTTCCTGGCAGGTAAAAGACGAAGAGTTGTGTCGCATTGGCCGCCACCAATCGGGATGGGACAATGCCCACGGGGTCACGACGAGAGTCCCAGAGGAGGGGGGGGGGGGGATTGGCATGTCAACCTGCACTTTCATGCCCCACATGCAGAGGCTAGGTCAAGGGTTAAAATTTGAGTCAATTCATGACTGTGAGACTCGAATACCGCCGGTCATTAACTCTTGTTTTGAGACAGCACATCTAGCGGCGTTTCCGTTCCAGACGAACATGGAAACTACCCGTTCTACTTTTTCAGCTCATCGGACGAGTGACGGGGCAGCATTGCAAACTAATGCAATAGTTGTAACCAACAACCAGTTACAACAAATGACAAAGCAGCAACAAATGTGATCACCAGGAGCACCCTTCCTAACTAGGTAAGGCGTCGCGCCCAGCATGGACACACATGACGGTGGGGTTGATCTACCTTTGCTGCAGGCATCCTTGCCATTGACTAGTGGGTTAGTGCCCTCACAGATCAGCTCAAGCTCGGGGCCACTGCAGGCCAGGCGCGGTCGCCCAGAACCCAGTTTACAGCCTAGCCATACGTGGGAGGGCTTTTCCTACGTTAAGCTTCAAACCTGAAACATCGTAAAACTACTTGAACAGCTTCAAAACTTACGACGGTAAGTGCAGCGATCCACCTAGAGTGGACGTGGTGCCGTCTGCGGAAGGGAGGTCAACCTTTCTACTCTCCAAGCGAACGCCTTTGATTATGGCGAGCGATTAATCGCGTTTGATTACAGGCCTTTGCACAACGCGAACAACAGAAGCTCAAAAAGATATCCCTTCCTTCACCCTCTTGGAAGTACGCAAGGCTAAGATTACGTTGAAGTGGCGGCTTCTCACTTGAATGTGGTTTTTGAACTGAGTTATCCATTCCAAGATCATTCCCTGCGATTCAGAGTCAGGAAGTACCAGGGGAGCGTAGCAGTTAAACTGCGCGTCTGGGATACAAGGAGCACGGTACTCAATTCACGCGGTGCCCGCCTTTCGTGCCAGGGTGAGAGACAGGCGACACCACACAGCCTCACCAGCTGAGGTCATCGTAACGCCCCAATGACATACGCAGTTCACAGCCATGCCGTTCTTAGGACTTAAAACCCCTTTGTTGCTGAACATGATGTAAACGAACTTGTGCAGCCAATTTGATTTCACCTAAATATGTATGACGCCACAGAGGCATCATGTGAATATCTCGCCTCATTGCCTGTATTGTG